>NC_133665.1:9933638-10233638 GCF_037893015.1 Macrotis lagotis | reverse complement strand
CAGACATGAATCTATTTTCTATCAAATTCAGATGAAAAACAAGTGGAGACATTCCCTACTAGGATATGATAGAGATTTCTTACCACCTTTTTTTTTCTGCAACACACAGGAGCTGTTGTAATCATTCTATTGCAATCCTCCTCCTCTGGTTTTTTGTTTTGTTTTGTTTTGGTTTTAAATACAACTCCCAGTAGAGAAACCAGAAGGTTGACTTGTAGGAGAAGAATAGGGCTGACCCACAGTGAACAAACCAGTCAGGGCAAGCAGCTATTTATATGCTACTCCTCCCTAGAAACCTAGCTCTTTAATTGTGACTCCAAAACTAGTCAAACCATCCGACTTAGTTCTACTGGTTGAAAGTAGATTGAACTGAGCAGCCAGCTAGCCAGCAAGACACCACACCTTCTGCCCTCTTTTATGTCACCTTACAATGCTGGTGTATAGAATTTGGTAATTTCTCTACACATCCTGGGTTTGAGAAATAACCATGTTTTCTAGAAGTCTGTGGAGCCACCAGGGATGAAAGTGTTTGATGCCTGAATCCTGATGGGGTTCTAGTACCAAGCTTTGCCTGGTAGGTAAATCCTTTTTTTTCCAGAGAGATACGTATTTTAATCATTATACTGTAATTTCAATGATCGAAAATAGCCTGCTTCTAACCCTTTTGCAAAGTATTTTCAAGTAACTCCTTTGGATAAAATTAAAATTAAGGTTAAAGTACTGAGGAGCAGGATTTTAGATTTGAGAATTGTCTTCTGGTATATGAAGGGTTAGTGACATCATTTCAGTTGAGAGGCCATTTTTTTAAGCTGCCTTCTACATACAAAGAGGGAGAGGATTTTGACCTTCTATTCCCCAGATCCCCAGAGGACTAAAGAAAAAATGGACTTGAATTATGCCAGGAGATGGTCTGATTTACTAGAAGAAAGAATTTCTTATGTCTTTAGACACTAAAGCAAAGTTATCAGGGGAACTGGTGGTTTTTGTCTCGGGAATGCTCTGAAAACTCATGTTAGTATTCACTGCTGTAAGAAATATAGGGTGATGATCTTCACAGGATGTGGATGGGAGCCTTAGGGAATCCATTACAAAGGGGAAATGACTGGAGGAGTTTTCCTGCTCCCATTCCAGGGACACCAAACCCCAAACGCGTTCTCAACACATCAAGAGTGACCCAGAAATCTTCACCTAATGCTACTGAGTCTGCACAATTAGGTAATTGAATATTAACCCACACACCCCCCTGTGACCATTGGGGGGGGGTCTTTAGCATATCATGTGTCATATGATGTGGGGGGGGAACAAATTAGGGGCATGACATGGAATGGGTGGACCTCTTAGATTGTAACTCAAACTCTGAGAGCCTATGAACATTCAAGAGGGAGGGGAAAGAGTTTCTGAAGACCATAAATTACCTGACTTTGAAGACTAATTCATAACTCACACCTAGGAATGAGGTACCCATATCTTGTAAGATGTATCTTGCAAGGTTCATGAATAAAATGTGCAATTTTCTCTCACTCTAGCAGGTTTTTCTTTTCATTTATTTATAACAATTGTCTAAGTGCCAACAATGTTATAGCCACTGTACTAGATCCTGGGGGGCAGGTACTCAATACTCAAATGAATCTAAGATCTTCCCAATTTGGAAGTGACCTCCAATTTCAATCAATTCATTCAATTGATGCCTTCCATACTTTGAAAATCTGTAAGACCCTGAGTTGCGAAACCTATGAACTTTAGCTTGAATGCCTGTAAGACCCTGAATGTCGAAACCTATGAACTGTTGCCTAAATTCTGCCCCTAAGTCTCTGCTTGGTCAGCTAGCTGAGTTTCTGCCAGATCAGCTTCTGAAGATTCTGTCTGGTCATCCCTCAGACCATGCAGCAGGGGGGCTTCTCTGAGGACCTGCATCCAATAAGAACACGCCGCACCATCTCAAGACAATCTGCAGGCAGATGCTTGAAACTCCCCTACCAAACCATATATAAGGTCTCTCCTCACTTTACTCAGGGTTCCAGGATCCTAGCCCTGACCTAGGATGGAACCCTAGCTCGAGCTAGTTTAATAAACCCTTGCTATTGCATCTCCATCGTGTCGAGTGCCTCTGTTCTGTAACTGGGGACTTTTCTCGGACCTTAACAAATCTAGTCCATATCTTCACATAAGCTAACAAGAGGGGTCCAACTATATGCTAGCATCTTCCTCAGTTTTTCCTGATATGGTGAAGATAGCAATAGAGCTGTCTAATTGACAATCTTTCCCCTTGTCAACTAACAACCCATCATTTTTTTCCTATTGTATATTACAGGTATTTTTTGAAGTTCTTAAATGGAATAGCATAATTCTACGATACTGTAAGCACTTGTTAAATGTCCACCATGGATATCTTTATTGTCCTCTATGTGATAATAGATTTCAGTTCTTTGGAGACTATTATATTCCCTGTCTTACAGTCATATAAGACATGGACAACTGAAATAACCTCCTAAATGATCTTCTGCCTCAATCCTCAAACATCTTCTGCCAAGCCTCCACAGTCATTTTCCTAAAGTCTGACCCGTGTCACCACCCTATTAAATCAATGCCAGTGACTCAAAAATTATTATTTCCAGAGTGTGTGTGTGTGTGTGTGTGTGTGGTTTGGACCATAGTATACTATAAATTTAGGTTCAATTTTGAAACAAACTGAGCCATTCATAACTTTTTGAATAGTTAAAGATAATAAAATGAGAAGTAAGTAAGAAGCATTTTGCCCTAACATAGCAATGATACTACACAAGGATATTGTGGTATTTAGTTCCATTTCTATATGAAAGCTCTTCTAGACAATGAAGTGGGATATAGTAATGGTAACTCAAATGATCTTCAGATATCCACCAACATAAAGGGACCCCACTCCATATGAGTGGAACATTTTATGTCCACTGGAGATCAGGGAGGCAGAGATCAATCAGGTTCTGAGATCAGTTTTGTTTTCTTTTAGGAAAAACTAATCTCTACCTTGGAAAAGCAGGATAAACCCTGGTTCATCTTAAAGCTTAAAGCTCTTCACAGTCAGCTCCCTTCCTATCTTTCAAAATAGTATTTTCTCCACTTACTCTCCTCCATGTACTCTTTGATCTGTTCCTGCTCTCAGCATGTCACAAAAGATTCTATCCTCCATCTCATTCATGTCTTTGCACTTGGGTTGTGTCCCATGCCTGTATTGTACTTTCTCCTTATCATTTTCTTCAACTGTAAAATATAAAATTTTAGCACCTACCCTCTCAGGGTGTTTATGGGATCCAATAAGATAATGTCTGTAAAATATTTAGCATAGTACCTGGTACATAGTAGGGACACATTTGCTTGTTTTTTATACAATCAGATAAATTAATGTTTATCCCATAATCATAAACTAGAATGTTGTCTATATTTCTCCAGTAAACTTGTAACATTTAAAATTAACAATTGTTTCAGAACTCTGAGTCAGAATAACTGTTTTCACTATAAGAAATCATGAGTAATGAGACTTTAGAAAAGCATGGAAAGACTTGAAGTGAGCAGAATCAAGAGAACATTGTACAGGTTAACAACATTATATGAAGATCATCTATGATGGATGCAGCTCTTCTCTACAGTTCAGAGATCTGCTATGAACACATCTACTATCCACATCCAGAGGAAACACCTATGGAGTCTGAATGCAGAGCAAAATATACCATGCTCATTTTAAAAATAAAACTTTTTTTTGTTTTTCCTTTCTTTCTCATGGTTTTTTCTTTCCCCTCAGTCCTCATTTCTTTTTCACAACATGACTAATGTGTATTTTCAACATGAGTGAGCATGTACACTTTTACCAGATTATTCACCATCATGGGGGAGTGGGGAGAGAAAGGGAGGATGGTAGAAAAATATGGAACTCAGAAATTTGCAAATGGATGAATGTTTACCATTACATGTAATTAGAAAAATAAAATAAAATTTCAACTAAAATAAGAATAAGGGGGCGGAGGCAAGATGGTGACAGGAGAAGATCCTCTCTTAGGTGCTCTCTCTCAAAACTTATAAAATAAGGACTTTAACTAAATTTTCCAGAGACAGAACCCACAGAGGGATCCAGTGAGGCAGTTCTCCAGTCCAAGGTAACCTGGAAAAGAGTGGAAAGGTTCTGCTCCACGGGGTTAGAAGGGAGGCCTACCAGAGTGAAGGAACTTCAGCCTCCTATAGGCAGCCGCAAGGCTCCTGGGAGCCATTGCTCACAGCAGTGGGGACAGTTTCCTGACCTACACTAGGGGAGCACTGGGCACAACTTGGAAGATCAGTGGAGGGCCTCTGCCAGAGTGAGCACATGAAGCCCAGCCCTCAGGGCACTCAACTAGCAGTCTGACCAGGGCAGCCCAGATCCGGGAACTGGAAGCAGGCAGAGACAGTAAGCAGGAGCCCCCAGGCAACTCAGCCTTGAGTATTCAGTCATGTAGGGGAGTAGAGAGAGACTTCTGAAGTCTGTCCTCTGTCCCTGGAACAGGACTCTGGGGCTCTGACCACATTCAGATCCTGATCGCAGTCCAGGCCCCTCATAGAACGGCAGGGGCCCCCCCCCACCTCAGCCCATGGCAGAGGAGTGAGCTTGTGGTCATTCACAGACCAGGAGGGAAGACAGAGCTTCACACACTGAGATCCTTGGTGGGGGGGGGGGTCGCAATAATAATCAAAAGCTCAGGAAGTACCCCAAAACCAAGCATAGGCTGGGGAAATGAGTAAACAGAGAAAAAAGAGGAACACCATGGAGAAATACTTTGTCTATGATCCCAAGAAGGATCAAAATACTCAGTCAGAAAATGAGGAAGCACAAGCTCCTGCATCTAAAGACTCCAAGAAAAAAAGAAATTGGGCTCAGGCTATGATAGAGCTCAAAAAAGATTTTGAAAATCAAGTGAGGGAGATAGAAGAAAAATTGGGAAAAGAAATGAGAGGGATGCAGGAAAAACATGAAAAAGAAGTCAGTAGCTTAGTCAAGGAGATCCAAAAAAAAAATGCTGAAGAAAATAGCATGTTAAAAACCAACTTAGGCCAAATGGATAAAACAGCTCAAAAAGTTATTGAGGAGAAGAATGCTTTAAAAAGCAGAATTGGCCAGATGGAAAAAGATAAGAAAGCTCTCTGAGGAAAACAAATCCTTCAGATCTAGCATGGAGCTGAAGGAAGCTGCTGACTTTATGAGAAGTCAGGATACAATACTTCAAAACCAAAAGAATGAAAAATTAGAAGAAAATGTGAAAAATCTCATTGAAAAAACAACTGATATGGAAAACAGATTTAGGAAAGATAATTTAAAAATTATTGGAATACCTGAAAGTCATGATCAGAAAAAGAGCCTTGACATCATTTTCAAAGAATTAATACAGTAAAATTGCCCTGATATCCTAGAAGCAGAGGGCAAAATAGAAATGGAGAGAATCCACCGATCTCCCCGAGAAAGAGATCCAAAAAAAAAAAAACCCCAGGAATATTATAACTAAGTTCCAGAACTCCCAAGTCAAAGAGAATATATTACAAGCAGCCAGATGGACACAATTCAAATATCGTGGAGCTGCAGTCAGGATCACACAGGACTTAGCAGCATCTACATTAAAAGCTCGTAGGGCTTGGAATATAATATTCCAGAAGGCAAAAGAGCTTAGAATACAACCAAGAATCAACTACCCAGCAAAACTGAATGTCCTCTTGCAAGGAAAAAGATGGACTTTCAATGAACCAGGGAAATTTCAAATATTCCTGTTGGAATGGCCAGAGCTGAACAGAAGGTTTGATCTTCAAATACAGGACCCAGGTGAAGCATAGAGAGTGGAGGAGAAGGGAGAAATATGAGAGACTTTAATGATGATGAGCTACATGTATTCCTGCATAGAAAAATGATACTGATAATACTCATATGAACCTTCTCATTTAATAGAGCAGGTAGAAGGAGCTTTTATAGATGAAGCACAAGAGAGAGCTGAATTTGAAGATATAATACAGTGTAAAAATGGAGTCAATGGCTAAAAGGGAAATGTAATGGGAGAAAGAAAAAGGAGAGGTGGAATAGGCCAAGATATTTCATATAATAAAATTCTTCTTTATTACAATGAGTTATTGAAATGATATGTAAGGGAGGAAGGCACCTCTCATCAGAGGTGGCTAGGATAGGAAACAGCATATATACTCAATGGGGTATAGACATCTGGAGTAAGAAGGAGAGAAGGGGGACAGGGGGAAGGGGAGGGGTTGTGAGTGATGGAGGAGAGGATGGACCATGGTGGGAGAGTGGTCAGATATAACACATTTTCTTTTTTATTTCTTGCAAGGGGCTGGGATTGGATGGCCTGTCCAGGACCATAGGGCCAGGTGGATGCTGGGCCTAAGGGGTGGTATGGGGGCTCAGGACCTCTTGGCCCCAGGGCCAGGGATCTGTCTGCTGCACCACTCAGCAACCCTACAGCAGAGTCAGAGTGAAAGTACATGGTAGTGGAGAAATAAGAAAGGAGGGAGTTGCGATCAGCAAAGGCAATGGTGGAAAAATATGGAAGTGACTTTTATGATGGACTTATCATAAAGAATGTGCTCTACCTGGAACAGAGCTGTTGATGTTGGAACACAGACTGAAGCACATTTTTTTATTATTATTATTTGGGGGGGATGCAGGGCAAATGGGGCTGGGTGGCCTGCCTGGGGCCACATAGCAGGTTGATTGTTGGTTGTCTGAGGCCGGATTTGGACCCAGGTACTCCTGGCTCAAGGGCCAGTGCTCTGTCCACCACCCGACCACCCCTACTATTATTATTATTATTACTGTTTTATTTTATTTTGGGGTCTTTTTTTTTTGGTTTTTGCAGGACAATGGAGTTGGCGTGGCTTACACAGGGTCACACAGCTGGGTGATTGTTGTATGTCTTGGGGTGGATTTGGGCTCAGGTGCTCCTGGCTCCAGGTCCCGTGCTCCATCCACTGCACCACCTGGCCATACCTACCATTATTAATATTTTTTTATTTTAATTCTAATTTTTTCTTCCCCTTTACTTTATTGCTCATGCTGGTCTATATTTGGGGGGAGGGGGTATTATGTTTACTCTTAAATGAGAATATTTTAGTAATGTATAAAAACATTATTTGTACAAAATAAGAATAAATAAATTTAAAAAAAAGAAAATGTGAAACATCTCATTGAAAAAAAACAACTAATCTAGAAAAAAGATTCAGGAAAGATAATTTAAAAATTATTGGGATACCTGAAAGTCATGATCAGGAAAAGAGCCTTGACAACATTTTTAAAAAATTCCTACAGGAAAATTGCCCAGAGATCCTAGAAGCAGAGGGCAAAATAGAAATTGAAAGAATCCACCAATCTCCCCTGAAAAGAGATCCAAAAAAAACCAAACAACCCCCAGGAATATTATAGCCAAGTTCCAGAACTCCCCAGTCAAAGAGAAAATATTACAAGCAGCCTAGAAGGACATAATTCAAATATCATGGAGCTGCAGTCAGGATCTCACAGGACTTAGCAGCAACTACATTAGAGGCTTGTAGGACTTGGAATATAATATTCTGGGAGACAAAAGAGCTCCGAATGCAACCAAGAATCAGCTACCCAGCAAAACTGAGCCTCTTCCAAGGAAAAAGATGGACTTTCAGTGACCCAGGGGAATTTCAGATGTTCCTTTTGGAATGACCAGAACTGAACAGAAAGTTTAATCTTCAGGTACAGGACTCAGGTGAAGCATAGAGAGTGGAGGAGAAGGGTACAAAATATGAGGGACTTAATGATGATGAACTACATGTATTCCTGCATAGAAAAATGATACTGATAATACTCATAGGAAACTTCTCATTTAATAGAGCAGGTAGAAGGAGCTTTTATGGATGAAGCACAGGAGAGAGCTGAGTTTGAAGATATAATATATTGCAAAAATGGAGTCAATAGCTAAAAGGGAAATGTAATAAGAGTAAGAGAAAGGAGAGGTAGAATAGGCTAAGATATTTCATATAATAAGATTTTTTTTCATTACAATGAGCTATTGCAATAGGGAAGGGGGGAAACAAGGGGGAACAAGGGAACCTTTGCTCTCATCAGAGGTGACTCAGAGAGGAAACAGCATATATATACATACATACATACATACATACATATATATATATATATATATATATATATATATATATTCAATGGGGTATAGACATCTAGAATAAGGAGAGAAGGGGTGCAGGGGGATGGGGGGTATGTGAATGATGGAAGAGAGGGTGGACCACGGGGAGAGTGGTCAGATATAACACATTTTTTTCTTTACTTCTTGCAAGGGCCTGGGATTGGATGGTTTGTCTGGGACCACAGTGCTGGGTAGTTGCTGGGCCTTAGGGGTGGTATGTGGGGCCTCTTGGCCCCAGGGCCAGTGATTAGTCTGCTGTGCTACTCAGCTACCCTACAGCACATTTAAGAAGAGGAACAGAGTGAAAAGAGAGAGAAAATATAGTGTATGATAGTGGGGAAGTATGAATGGAGGGAGCTGCGATCAGCAATTGGCAACAGTGGAAAATTATGGAAGTAGCTTTTGTGATGGACTTGTCCTAAAGAAAGTGATCCACCCACGACAGAGCTAGTGGTGTTGGAACACAGACTGAAGCATTATTATTATTATTATTATTATTATTATTATTATTATTATTACTACTACTACTACTACTACTATTACTATCATTATTATTACTATCATTATTATTGTTATTTTTATTATTTGGGGGGGGGGTTGTGGGGTTGGGTGGCTTGCCTGGGGTCACACAGCTGGGTGATTGTTGGGTGTCTGAGGCTGGATTTGGACCTGGGTGCTCCTGACTCCAGGACAGTGCTCTGTCCACTGCACCACCTGGCCACCCCTACTATTATTATCATTATTATCATTTTATTTTATTTTGGGGTTTTTTTGGGGGGGTTGTAGGGCAGTGGGATTCGGCAGCTTGCCCAGAGTTGCACAGCTGTGATTGTTGGGTGTCTGGGCTGGATTTGGTCTCATGTGCACCTGGCTCCAGGGCTGGTGCTCTGTCCAATGTGCCACTTAGCTGCCCTTATTATTATTATTATTATTTTTTTAATTTTAATTTTTTCCTCTTTCCTTTATTGCTCATGAGGGTCTATATTTTGGGGGGAGGGGTATTATGTTTACTCTTAAACAAGAATATTTTA
The DNA here is from genome assembly GCF_037893015.1 of Macrotis lagotis. Lineage (NCBI taxonomy): Eukaryota > Metazoa > Chordata > Mammalia > Peramelemorphia > Peramelidae > Macrotis > Macrotis lagotis. Next base: position 10,224,442 of record NC_133665.1, on the reverse strand, counting down.
ATAATGTATTAAAAAAACATCATTTGTACAAAAATAAAATAAATATAAATATAAAAAAAGAATAACTGTTTTCACAGAACTCTGAACAGACCTCTGCCCCATGAAAGTGAATTGTCAAAGCAAGCTTAAACTAGAAACTGCTTTTCTCAGAAGTATTTCTCAGCAACAAATTGTACCAAACAAAATGGCAGTGCATCAAAGTGGCAGTGCTTTTCCTGTACCTATTTTCTCTTCCCCTCCCTATTTAGTGTAGGTCCTTGAGGACAAAGACTGTTTCTCTTTTGCTTTTGAATCTCCATCACCTGGCACATTATAGGCAATTAATAAATGTTTATTAATTGATGCTCTGTGGCAAGAAGGGGCTAGAGATACAAAAATACAAATAAAACAGTCTCAACTTTCAAATAACTTCTACAGGAAGACCAACAACACTACACAAATGAGTAAAATACAAATTATGCATAATCCTTTTGCAGAGAAAGCATTAAGAAAGGGAGAGGGGTTTCAAAATCCTGACCAAGCCTTACAGGAAAGTATGGGATCCAAAAGGAGAGGTAAAAGAGAACATTTCACAAGCATCTGTTTCAAGAGGGTATAGTTGGCTCCCAAGTATTATGGTCCTGGATCACTTTGTATCCCTTTCAGTTTTACAATGCAATAGTTTTACACTTAATAATTACCTAGCTGTGTGGCCTTGGGCAAGCCACTTAACCCTATTTGCCTTGCAAAAATCTAAAAAAAAAAAAAAGCAATAGTTTTATTAAACTCCTTATGCTGCTTAAAGGAAAAGAGATAGCTATATGAAAATTCAGATTACAAGTTTGCTAATCCTATGATATAGGAAGAAAAAAGTTGCTTCTCAAAGGCAAAAAAAGAAAGAATAGAGTGGAGGGGGGAATTTGTCCATCGCAAAACTGCCTTTTTTTTTCTATTGATAGATGTGTTAAAAACTCTCTGAATATAATTCTATTGGGAGCATGGTTTGATTTTCACCCATGCATCAACATTAAATCACTCACTTTGATCTAATAATTGCCTTTTGTAGGATGTAGAGAGCCATCTCGGTTAGAACCAAAAGCAGATGCTCTGTTCCTCCAGTTAAAAGAGAATTGGGATTTTCCCTGGCAGCTGTACTTTTGGGTGTTCTGAATCACTCAGAGATAAGCTCTAATTTTCCTTTTCTAGTTATAATACCCTGGGAAAGCTGCAGTATTAACAATTACCATGGTCACAAGAGGGTAAATATGTCAGTTAAACAGGAAAGTTGATTCTTAGCTTCCCAGTTAATACAGTAAAATGTAGTAAATCTTTAAACTTTAAGATAGGATTGGTTCCTCCAATAATTCCTACCAAGAGATTAATTAATTAATTGGAGAAATCCTCTCTAAAAAGCAGTTTAAGGAAGAATTACTTACTAGGAATCCTAGCTTACCCCAGGAGTAGTTCATCTAGAATAAATGTGTTAGTCCCATCTTTGAGTAATTAGTCTTCATCTCTTCCTCACCTCTGATGCAGTTCCCAAATCCTGGAAAGACTAACTCTTCTCCCAGGATTTCATAGAACTTGTTTAATACTTTCTTCAAATATCTTCAAACTATCAAAGTTAGTATTTTAGACCTTTTGCCCAAAGGTCTAATAATAACAGCACAATCCATGACTTAGTTTAAGTGATAGTGGATAAATCAAGGGGGACAGAGAGAGATCAAGGCAATAGAGAAAGGATACTGCCACAAGGGTAAGTTGCAGTTGAAGACTTTGAAAAGGATATAGAAAATTAGAAGTAATAATATTCCAGAAGAGAGGAATCATAGATCAAGGGTGTGAAGGTACTGAAAAGCATATGCCACAAGTTGGCTAGTATCTCATACTTTCTTTGCTAACCTGTGAAAAGGTCATTATCTCTAAAACTGAATGGATCAAAAGAACAGTTTTGGTACTAAAGCCACAAAAAGGAGTTGGACTTGATCTTTAATGTCCCTTCCGATCAAGCATATATTTATTAAGGGCCTACTATCTGAGAGACATTGTGCTTTGTAACCTTGGAATACAAAAAACAAAAGTGAAACAGTTCCTAGTTTAAAGAATTTTCATTCTAGTTGATGAGACAAATACATACATAGGTATGCACAAAACACATAAAAAATGGATACAAGGTACCCTTGAAGGAAAAGTATTGACAGCTGGGAAGACCAGAAAGTCTCCTAAAAAGGGTGGACTGTCTTAAAGAAAACTGAGGATTTCAAAAAATAGAGGTAAAGAGACTGTGCATTCTGGGGATGGGGAGACAGCCAGGGCAACAGCAGAGTGATAATAAATGGAATGTATGTACTGTGTGAGGAATTACAAGTAGAACTGTATGACTGAATGTAGAGTAACCAAAGTACAGTTAAGTGTAAGAAGGTTACAAATACAAAACAAAGGCGCTTACATTTGATCCTAGAGGTAATGAGGGAGCCACTAAGTTGACTGAATGGGGAAAGGGGAATGACATGTCCAAACATATATTTTATTTTTTACTCTAGTAGATAATATTTTTTCCAATTTCCTGTAAACACAATTTTTAACATTCATTTTTACACAAAATTTTGAGTTCCAAATTTTTCCCTCCTTAAGATGGTAAGCAATTTGATATAGGTTTTATATATATATATATATATATATATATATACATACATACATATACACACAATCATGTAAAACATATATCCATATTAATTAGGTTGTGAAAGAAGAAACAGAATAAGAGAAAAAACATGAAAAGGGAGGAAAAAAAACATGAAAAGGGAAAAAAAATAAGGAACATGAAAAGAGGGATGGCTAGGTGGTGCAGTGGATAGAGCACTGGCCCTGGAGTCAGTAGTACCTGAGTTCAAATCCAGCCTCAGACACTTAAAAAATTACCTAGCTGTGTGGCCTTGGGCAAGCCACTTAACAAAAACCTAAAAAAAAAATCATGAAAAGAAAAGTAAACTTCAATCTGTAATCAGTCTCCATCAGTTCTTTTTCTGGATATGGATGGCATTTTCCATCATGAGAGTTCAGACCTATGTTTTAGGAAAATTACTTTGGCGATAATATGATACCATCAACTGAAATAGGGAAATTTGGGAAATAGATGAATTTAATATGAAAAATAATGAATCCTGTTTTGTACATTCTGAGTTTAACATGGATAAATATCATCTAGTTTGAAGTATGGATGGTACATATTGCAAAAACAATTCGAAAAGAGGAGAGCTAAATCAAGAGTAATATAAGTGAGTGTCAGAAAAGAAAGAATGTGTAGTGAGAGAAATACGAATGTTCCATGGATCCTGTGGGGATTATCAGAGGAAAAGTCTCAGTACTAAAAGATTAACCCTTTGGAAAGGATCTAGTGTTCAGAATATGTTACAAAGGAAATGCTATAGACTAGAGAATTTACAATTCTTAATAGGTTGGATTGCCACAAGGTCCAGCAAAATTTTAACCCATTTCTCACCCAAACTTCATTTTAGTCTCCTGAGAGGTCTTTATATATGGAAGCATATCTCCAACTTAATGATGAAAATCAATAGGAAAATAAGATATCATGTTACAACCAAATTGGATGGACCACACTTATTTGTTAAAAGTCAATAAAAGTTGTTATTTTTTGTAATGAAAGTGTTCCACTGAACTCATCCCCTCTTCTTAAAAGGTATGTCTTCCCTTGATGCTATGAAGCAAGACCTAAGAGTCGGGAGAAAAACCTGAATGTTCAAATGAAATATTTCAGGAGAGAATTGTTTTTATTGTTATTTCCCAGGAAGTAAAAACAAGACAAAGCTCTTTATCATCTGACTACAGCCTCATGTGAAATCTTGGAGGCTGCCAAAAGAGTTGTCATCTTCTCCTCCCTTTCCTCTGCCACTAGAGGGCACAAGGACCAAAAATTGCTAATTAAGGTTTTGGAGGGGTTACTTGTTGCCCTGGAAGTCTCCAGGGTCTTTTAAGATCTATGTACTCCTTAGAGTGAAGCCACACCTGTAGTGTTGTGGGGAGGAGTGGAGAGTTGTGGATCAATAAAGCAAGTTTGGGGTAAGGCTATGTTATAGTTGTCAAAGATCAGATAATCTCATCCTATTCCTAACCGATTAACAGCCCAGGCTGGAAGCCCTAGGACTGTATTGGCAGCGGTTGTGAAACTAGGATAAAGTCCTCATTGTTAGCCCAGAGTCTGTTTTCAGTTCCAAGAGAATCCTGAACTTCATGGACTAATAGTTAATCAAAATCAGAACAATCAAACTGCTTTTCTTCCAAATGCCAGGCATACAGTGCCACTCAACAGTATCACATGCAGGAATCCCTTCTCCATCCCACCTACCTTTATCCAATTCGTTTTTAGTCACTTTCAGCACCACAGAGAAGAGGGGCACACTGAGTATTCTGAACAAATTTTCAGGCACTGGTTGGTTGTGCCTGAGATAACACAGGTATATGAGGGAAGGGGGGAGGGAAGAATTCTAGAATGACCCTGATAATGGATCAGCCAGGACTTCCTGTAAAAGAAGGCTTTCATTTACTGTAAATAATTCTCCATTGTTAAAGATGGGAGATGGGAAGCAATATTTCTATTACTTTGCTTAAATCAACATTGTAAGGTATTTATTTAGCACTCCAGCAAGTCACTGACTTGAACCTTCTTTAAGGATATGAGCAAACTAGATCATCTAGCAAAAAGAGGAATTGGAGAAGCAGAAGTATTGACTTTACTATATTTCTCCCCAAAACATCTCAGATATTTTAATATAATAGTGAATGAATGTTCACAATTAGCAGAGTCCAGCCTAAAGGGAATTCCATTCAAGTTGTTTGTGAATGCATATTTAGCACAAATAAACACTTCTGTGTTATATTTGTTGTCCCAATCACAGATTCTGGAATTCTATTAAGTTTTAGGCAATAGAAACCCTATAATTGCATATAACCTTTTAGCAAAAATTGAGCAAAGTCAAGATTTTTTATACTCTAAAATGGATGGAGAATCAACAGATCTGTGACTATGGGGAAAGTCATTTAATATCACTGGGCTCCATTTATTCTTAAGTAAAATGGGGATAAAACAGTAGCATTATCTGTCTGAGAAAGGTGGTTATTGGAAAAGAGTATTTTAAGCCAATATATATTTTAGAAAGATAGATAATAGATAGATGGATAGATGAAAGAAAGAAAGAAAGAAAGAAAGAAAGAAAGGAAGGAAGGAAGGAAGGAAGGAAGGAAGGAAGGAAGGAAGGAAGGAAGGAAGGAAGGAAGGGATTAGAATACTGTTAGGAACCTAAACCTCACAGATTACTGCATCTTTATATAGCTGAACAATGGTGAATATGACTTCTTCAGTCCTCTGCTCTCAGTCCAAGAAGGTATGGCTTATGGACTGCATGCCTGGTATATTGTGGTGGCTCATTCAGCAACTGACTCAGACACCATTTTTCCTAGCCCCCAAATTCCCTTTCATAATAATGAAGCCACTCAAAAACAGGATAAGACTCTAGAGGGGTAGAGGGACTTTTCCAGGCAAAAGGCATTTAGGTGTTAAGCAATTATTTTCCTTCTTTAGAGTCACATCTACTAAATCAAAGAAAATGAAGCAGCTAACTAGACTAAGCCCAAATTAAAAATATAGCAAATCTCCACAAAAATACAAATAATTAAATTAATAAGTCAGAAAGACCTGAATTCAACTCTTGATGACAGATACTAGCTGTGTGACTGAAAAAATACATTTCTCCAAGCCTTAGTTTCTTCATTATGTAAAATGTTAATAAAAATAGGATTTATAACCACCTATATAAAGATGATCTATTATTCAAAATCCACTAAAATTTGGCTTCTACTCTCATTGCTCAAATGAAATGCCCTAGGGGCAGCTAGGTGGCACAGTGGATAATGCACCAGCCCTGGAGTCAGGAGTACCTGGGTTCAAATCCAGTCTCAGACACTTAATAATTACCTAGCTGTGTGGCCTTGGGCAAGCCACTTAACCCCAAACCTATTTGCCTTGCAAAAACCTAAAAAGAAAACAAAAAAAAAAAATCAAATGAAATGTCCTTTCCAAGTCACCAATAATTGCTTTAATGCCAAGTCTGATGACTTTTTTCATTTTTTTGAAATCTCTACATCATTTAACATCATTGACCACTCTCTTCTGGACATACTCTCTTTTGAGTTGTCATGAAACTGTTCTCTCTCAGTTTTTCTACCTGTCTAACTCTTTCCCACTAGATTATTATCCATATCATTTTGCCTATTACTGTACCCAAGGTTATGTTTTAGGCCTTTTTTCCATATGTTTTCTCAATGATATCATCAGTTCATATGGGCTTTATTTTCATCCCTATGCTTGTTGAGTCACTTCATTCATGTTCAACCCTTTTTGGTTTTCATTGGTAAAGATACTGAGGTGGTTAGTTCATTTTCCAGATGAGGAAACTGAAGTAAACAGAATTATGTGATTTGCCCAGGGTCACACATCCAGTAAGTGTCTGAGGCAAATTTGAATTCAGCAAGATGAGTCTTCTGGATTCCAAGCCCAATGCTCTATCCACTATACCTTATGATACTGACTCTCAATTATATTATTTCCAGTCCTACTCTTTTTTTTGAAAATTTTCTTTCATTTATTGGATAATTCAAATTGGACACTTCAAAGACAACTCAAACTTAACATGTTCAAAGTAAGACTCATTTTCTTTCCTATAAATTTACTCCACTTCTGAGAGTGAACCCCAGTATTCTTAATCTTGAAACCATTCTCAAGTCCTCATTTTCATTCAAAATCCACATTCACTCACTTTCAGAAACTATCACCATACCTATGATTCATTTCTATTCCCAAATCTCAGCACACTAATTCAAGTTCTTAACTTTTCTCAAATAGCCTTTTTTTAGGAGCCAATAGCCTTCAAGTCTCTTCCCTCTCCAAATCATTTTCCTCACAGCTACCAAAGTGATTTCCCTAAAGTACATATCTGACTTTAAGCCTTGCTTCTAAGTATCTTACCCTGTCATTGTTATATCTTTCCCCTAACACAATTAACTCCTGTAGCTCCCTATATGATGAAATACTGAATAGTTGAGATATACCATAGATCTTTAGTCCATAAATAGCCTTCAGGGCATCATAAAAGCATTTTGGTTTGTCACTGTCTGCATAAAACTGAATTTCATCTACCTTCTTGCTGCAAGAGTCCTGCATCTCTCTAAGCTTCACTTGTACTTTACTTTTGATGGAATTAAATGCTACCTTCTTAGAAATGGATGAACTATCCTCCTAGTAAACCCTGTGGAGTTCTTGTTTTTCATTTAGCAGCTTCTGTTTTTCCCCCATCATCATTTTCATCAAACCAAGTCTTTTTTTGTTTTTAGGTTTTTGCAAGGCAATGGGGTTAAGTGGCTTGCCCAAGGCCACACAGCTAGGTAATTATTAAGTGTCTGAGGCCAGATTTGAACTCAGGGACTCCTGACTCCAGGGCCAGTGCTCTATCCACTGAACCACCTAGTCACCCCTTATCAAACCAGTCTTGATGTTTGCAAGTGTTCTGACTCAGAGGAGCAAATGCAGTGCTGTACACCAGATTTCTGAAAGCTGACCACTCCTTTTCTGTTCCTCTGGTACTGTGTGTCCATTCAATTTTCCCTCCAAATTAACAACAAACTGTTCCTACTCAAAGAGTCACTCTCATCTCTTGCCATTAATTCTTCTTGAAGTAATTTGTTATCATTTTGGTTGACTGAATATTTAGCTTAGAGAGGCTGAGTCTGTGATCAGTCCAGCACTCTGCACCCTACATTGCCTTTATCACTCTCATAGCCTATCTGTTTCTTCTACTTAGGATTACATAGTCTAATAGATGTCATTGTTTGCTATGAGAGTGCATCCAGGAAGTTTTATTTAAGACAGAGGTACTCATTGACAATGAGGTTGACATTCACATTGCCAGAGCTAGCTCAGTATTTTGGAGACTCCGAAAGAAAGTGTGGGAGAGAAGAGGTATTAAACTAATTACCAAACTGAAGGTCTACAGAGCCATGGTGCTGACTTCATTGCTATATGCCTGTGAAACCTGGATTGATATCTATGTCATGTCAGGAATCTGAATTGCTTGCATTTAAATCATTTTACAAAGATTCTGTAGATCACCTGGCAGAAGATACCAGGTACTGAGGTTCTTTCTTAGGCTAAACTGCCAAACATTCCAACATTATTACAGAGAGTGCAACTGTGATGGCTTGGTCATGTTATTAGAATGCCAGAAATATGTTTACTAAAAAGACTATTCTATGGAGAACTCACACAGGGATCAGAAGAAGCAATACCGGGACATCCTGAAGGTCTCCCTTAAGAACTTTAGAACTGATCATACAGCATGGAAGACACTAGTACAGGATTGCCCAACATGACATGCCCTCATCAATGAGGGTGCTACAATCTGTTTCCCAAGTGGTATAGAATTGTGCTGGGTCTGGAGTCAGAAGTCTTTCTGAGTTCAAATTTGGCCTCATACAGTTACCTTGGCAAATCACTTAATCCTGTTTGCCTCAGTTTCTCATTCACTAAATGAGTTGGAGAAGGAAATAACAAACCACTTCAGTATCCTTGCTGAGAAAACCCCAAATGAGGTCACAAAGAGATAGACAAAACTAAACAATAACCAATATACTTTTTTTTGTTTGTTTTTGTTTTTAGTTTTTTGCAAGGCAATGGGGTTAAGTGGCTTGCCCAAGACCACACAGCTAGGTAATTATTAAGTGTCTGAGGCTGGATTTGAACTCAGGTACTCCTGACTCCAGGGCCGGTGCTCTATCCACTTCGCGACCTAGCTGCCACAACCAATATACTTTTATTGATAGATATGGCAATTCCATGAATTTTACCTTATCATGACCAAATGAAAATGCCTACTTTTCTTTCTCTGATTACTTTGTATTATTCATATGATAAATCAGATTGTTTTACCTGAATTAGTCAAAGTTACCTTTTAATTTTTCTTCCTGCTTCTAGTCTGTCCACCTCTTATCTATAGTTGCCCAAATTATTTTCTTAAAGTACTTCCCTATTCTAACTCCCTATTATCACTAAAATAAATTACATATTTCTTATCATTGTATAGCTATAGCCTTTTTAGCTTTAGTTCAACATTATTTTCCTTTACTCTGGCTATCTTGTAGTCAACTGATTAATTTGCTGTTCTCTAAAAGCAACCTTCTTCCTTGTATCTTCATGTTTTTGCAAAGCCCATCTTCTATGCCTATAAGCATTCCCATTTCACTTCTACTTCTTAGAAATGGTGGCATAGTGGATAGAGCACCGGCCCTGGAGTCAGGAGTACCTGGGGTTCAAATCCAGTCTCAGACACTTAATAATTACCTAGCTGTGTGGCCTTGGGCAAGCCACTTTAACCCCGTTTGCCTTACAAAAACCTAAAAAATAAAAAAAAGTGTATGTACAATGTTCTCCTAGTTCCATTACTTTGCCCAGCATCAACATATATAAGTCTTTCCAGGTTTTTCTGAAATCTGCCTGCCCATCATTTCTTATGTGTGAGGAATGTAGGGTGTTGGTCTTCACAGGTTGTGGAGGGGAGCCTTTAGGGAATCCATTACAGAGGGGGAATAGCCCAGCCAATCACAAGACTGGAAGACCCCAAAGGATGATTGGGGTTCATTAGCATGTCATGCTCCTATGATGTGGGGGGGAATCATAGGATCATATTAGGGGCATGTCATGGAATGGATGGACCTCTTAGATTGTAACTCAAACTCTGAAAGCCTATGAAGATCCAAAAGGGAGGGGAAAGAGTTTCTGAGGACTATAAATTACCTGATGTTCCAAGACCAATTCGTGCCTCAGGTGAGGTACCATATCTTGAAAGGTTCATGAATAAAATATACAATTTTCTCTCACTCTAGCAGGTATTTCTTTTCATTCATTTATAACATTATAGAACTATAATATTCCATTACATTCATATATCACAACTTAAGTCAATTCCTAATTGACAGGCATCTCCTTAATTTCCAATTCTGTGTCACCATAAAAAGAGCTGCTATGGATATTCTTGTACATGTGAGCTTTTTCCCTTTTTAAAAGATCTCTTTGGGATACAGACCTAGTAATAATATTACTGGATCAAAGGGTATGCAGTTTTATAATCCAAATTGCTCTCCAGAATAGTTGGATTGTGGAATTCAAAATTTTAAAAAAACAAATTCAAAAATTATTTTTTATAGGACAAGTAGATGGCACATTGTATAGAGTACAGCCCTGGACCTAGCAGGACCTTAATTCAAATCCAGTCTCTGACACTTACTAGCCATGTAACCTTAAAAAAAATCATTTAACCCCAATTGCTTCATTTACCTCCCTGCAAAATTTTTTTTACATTTAATTGGAAAAAATAAAATACAATTTTTTTTTGTTTGCTCTCTTCCCTGTCCCCTAATGGATGAGAATACAATTACAAGCAATCAAGGTAGTCTCTCCCCTCAAGGAATTTACATTGTAATAGAAAAGAACACCACATCTATGGTAAAAAGGATTGTTTCAGACAGGAAAGACAGAGAGAATAGTTATTGGCATTGCAAAACAATAGATGGTCACATCCTTTTCCAGGAATGGTAGTGCTGATTTGATTTTCTTAGCAAAAGAATAGCAAATGCTCTTTGCCTCTATTTCCTTACCATCTAACTCTTTTTGGAATCTGTAACCTCTTTCCACCATACTATTAAAGCTGTTTTCAGAGGGTAGATAGTTTAGTAAAAAAGCCACTTGAATTGGGAGTCAGGAAATGGATTTAAATTCCAACACAAACACTTAAACCTCTTTATTTCTTCTTTTACAAATGAGCATTAAAACTTGTGCTATTTCACAGGGTTGTTGTGAGGAAACTGCTTTCCAAACCTTTAAAGTGTGACATAAATATTATTTCCTAAAGGTTACCAAATCACCAAATCTGATGATCTTTTCTGTATTTATTCTACTTGAACTCTGGCAATCTTGTTCACAATCCTTTCTTATTGGGGGGGGGGGCATGGGAGGAGGGAGGCAGTGGGGTGAAGTGACTTGCTCAGGGTCACACAGCTAGTAAATATCTGAGGTCTCATTTGAACTCAGGCCCTCCTGACTCCAAGGCTGGTGCTTTATCCACTGTGGCACCTAATTACCCCCAATCTTCTCTCATGATATTTCTTTGCTTTATACTCTCCTCTGCTGATTCAACTACTCTGAGCTTGAATCAGGACCTTTCACACAGAGGATGAGTCAGGTAAGGGACCCTAAGTTGGGAGAGGGAAGAGAATAGTTGTTAAGGTCCAATTACAGAACAGAGGCACTCCACATGATGGAGATGCAATAGCGAGGGTTTATTAAACTAGCTCGAGCTAGGGTTCCATCCTAGGACAGGGCTAGGATCCTGGAACCCCAAGTAAAGTGAGGAGAGACCTTATATATGGTTTGGTAGGGGAGTTTCAAGCATCTGCCTGCAGATTGTCTTGAGATGGTGCGGCATGTTCTTATTGGATGCAGGTCCTTGAAGAAGCCCCCCTGTTGCATGGTCCAAGAGCTGACCCAGCAGAATCTCCAGGAGCTGACCAGGCAGAAACTCAGAGAGCTGACCAGGCAGAGACTTAGGAGCAGAATTGAGGCAAAAGTTCATAGGTTTCAACACTCAGGGTCTTACAGGCATTCAGGCAAAAGTTCATAGGTTTTGAAACTCAGGGTCTTACATTCCCTCCTCTTCTTGTTCAATCCAGGAGCACTCATGCTCCTCAAAGGGATGCACAGAACCCCCAGGGAGACTGTTGTAAGACTGTCTGAGTACCATTAGTTGGATAGTGTTGAACCTGTTCCTAAAGAAAGCAAGCAATCGGTTTAATATGCAGGGCCCAAAGGTAAGGAGGAGTAAAAGCAGTATCAGGAGGCCAATCAGGGTAGAGATCAATGTGGTGAGCCATGGGGATTGGTTGAACCATGCTTCAAACCATCCTTCTTGCTGTTCTCTTTCTTTCCTTCGTTTGGCCAACCCCTCCCTTACTTTAGCCATTGACTCTCTGACTATGCCAGTATGGTCAGCAACACTCTTCTCCCAGTGCAGCACATATTCCCCCCTGCTGTAGGAAAATCAAGTCTAAGCCTCTCCTGTTCTGTAAAACCACTTCTGAAAGAGAGGTAAGGGATTTCTCCAGGTGTGAGATTGATTCCTCTATTCTGCTAATATCCTCATCTACTCCTGCTCTGAGGGAGTCGAAACCTTTCTGTTGGAGGTTGAGAGAGGAAATCCCTGTACCCGCTCCCACCAGTCCTATTCCAAACAGGATGGCTACAGTTGGGGCGATGAAGGGCTCCCTTCTTATTCTGGAAAAGGGTGTTCTCATTATCAAGGGGAGGTTACAAAAACAGATCCTTTGACAATACAATGTAAACATTGGTGAGAAATGGTAGAGATGAACTGGTCCAGTGTCTCTGCTCTCTTCTTTTCTCCCCTGGAGACCTCTAATGTCCTTCTGCATCTTCTGAATCGGTTCCAAAAAGTTCTCTCCAGCTCAGGAGACTAGTTGAAACTTTGTCTTCTGGTAAAGGATTTGCATAACATTTTACTTAGATCAAAACACATTTTCTTCACAAGACAATGAGATTTTGGAGCTTATTGCAATTTACATTTTGCCTTATTGTCATATTGATGCATATACTTAATTTTAACACAATAAACTTTTACTATATGAGCAAGCTCCCAGTGTGAATTGTCATACTGTCTTTAGCTTGTAACATACATTCAACAATCATCTTAGTTCAGAGTACCCAGCATATGGTTTAAAAATAAAACAATCTTAGCCATTGCTCTTATTACAATAATGTCTCAAACATCCTTAATCAAAAATGAAATTTTTCAAAATATTCTCAAATATACCATTGATTTTCCTTTTCCTGATATACTTATGACTCACATTCCTTTCCTTAAGTTAGACCTTAGAACTATAATTATCCTAAGGATTTCACATTCTTCTTCTTACCTAAATATCCCTTCTAAAAAAAAAAAAAACTTAATTCCTATCATAACACGTAGCTGTGTCAGAGCCACACACCTAACCCACCTAACCTATCTCTGGCTATTGGATCCAATTCACCTAAAATTTCTTTTTCTAGTTTGCTTAGTAATTAACCATAAAGATCCAGGACATTAAAGGAAAATTCCTTTATAGATATAAGTATTGAATGTCAGTGTCCAGGCAGAGGTCACGTGGGTAAGTCAAATGTCTTAGGCCAGATTTATTCTTTCAGGTGAGATATTATCCAAATGTCATTTTGGGGAAATCAAGTCAAAGGGGTCCAACCTCAGCCATACTGAGAAGTCGCCTCTTTGGCTGCCCATCCCAGTCACCTGACATCTTGGCTTCCTTGGCTGTAAGATCATGACATTTAGCAAGTGGCATTTCCTTTTTGTTGACCATCCTTGTATCTGACATAAGAGGAAATCAATTAAAAGTCCCGTGATCAAAAATGGTTGTTTTACCTAGTTAGAACTTCCAGTGAATACAATTCACTAAATTCCAATTATGATCTTAATGGAGTCCCAATTAATGAAACCCCCTACCTAAAGCTTAGATTATCCTTCCTGGGTCTTTGCATAAAATCTGGTATTCTATGACTGGCCCTACAGGTCTGTCTCCTACCTCTTACATTCAGACATCCCTTTGTCTGAAATTATGCAAAGCAATTGGGGTTAAGTGACTTGCCCAAGGTTGCACAGCTAGACAATCACCAAGTATCTGAGGCCTGACCTGAACCCAGGTCTCCTGACTCCAGAGCTGGTGCTTTATCCACTACACCACTTAGCTGCCCCTAACATACAAATTACTTTTCAGAATTCTTTAAAACCATTAAAACAACTTAGGTAGCTTTAAATTTCTAACACGTGTTATTAATTTCTGTGAGTAACAGAGTAATACACAAATTACTAGATTGTACAAAGTAATTCCTCCATTATCACATTATTCATGAACCCACAGATCTATCCCAGAAAGGGTCATTTTTTTCATATTTTCTTTATTGCTCTTCAAAGCAATCACATTAATCCCAGGCTTTAACAATACAGTATTTAAAAAAAAAAACATTTTCACAAGAGACAGCTAAATATTGCAAATATTATCTCTTTGCAGTTACAAAAGAGCATCACATAACTGATAAAAACACCTTATTCATCAATAAGTTACCTTACAATTGGGCCCACAATTGCAATTTGTTCAGAGCCCCCCCCATCAGCTGTCTGCAGTTACCAAGAGAGAAGTCCACATTCTTGACTTCTTTAAACATACATTGTTTCAGATCTATGGAAAGGGGAACAGTTTATGACTAAGGAAGAGTTGGAGAACATCACTAAAAACCAATTAGATGATTTTGATTATATTAAATTAAAAAGCTTTTGCACAGATAAAACCAATGTAATCAAGATCAAAAGAAAAGTAGTAAATTGGGAAACAATCTTTACAACTAATGATTCTGACAAAGGACTCAATTCTAAAATATACAGAGAACTGAGTCATATTTTTAAAACAAAAAGCCATTCCCCAATTGACAAATGGTCAAAGGATATGCAAAGGCAATTTACAGATGAGGAGATCAAAGCAATCCATAGCCATATGAAAAAATGATCTAAATCATTAATTATTAGACAAATGCAAATTAAAGCTTTGCTGAGGTACCACCTCACACCTCTCAGATTGGCCAGTATGACCAGGAAGGATAATGATCATTGTTGGAAGGGATGTGGGAAATCTGGGACACTATTACACTGTTGCTGGAGCTGTGAACTCATCCAACCCTTCTGGAGAGTTATTTGGAACTATGCCCAAAGGGCAACAAAAATGTGCATACCCTTTGACCCAGCAATACCACTATACTCTGAAGAGATGATGAAAAAGGGTAAAAACATTACTTGTACAAAAATATTTATAGCAGTCCTGTTTGTGGTGGCAAAGAATTGGAAATCCAGTAAATGTCCTTCAATTGGGGAATGGTTTAGCAAACTGTGGTTTAGCAAACTGTGGTATATGTCATGGAACACTATTGTTCTATTAGAAACCAGGAGGGATGGGAATTCAGGGAAGCCTAGAGGGATTTGCATGAACTGATGCTGAGTGAGATGAGCAGAACCAGAAAAACACTGTACACCCTAACAGCAACATGGGAGTGATGTTCAACCTTGAAGGACTTGCTCATTCCATCAGTGCAACAATTGGGAACAATTTTTGGCTGTCTGCAAAGGAGAGTACCATCTGTATCCAGATAAGGAGCTGTGGAGTTTGAACAAAGTACAAGGACTATTCCCTTTAATTCGGAAAAAAAAAAAAACCCAGATGTCTTATTGTCTGATCTGGTTACCTCTGAGAATTCTGTTCTCTTTAAGGATATGATTTCTCTCTCACCACACCCAATTTGGATCAAGGTACAACATGGAAACAAAGTAAAGACTTACGGAGTGCTATCTGTGGGGTGGGGGTGAGGGGAGGGAAGCAAGATTGGGGGAAAATTGTAAAACTCAAATATCTTTAATAACAATTAAAAAAACAAAAAAACCATACATTGTTAATATACATTAAACATTAAGATTCTTAAACATCTCATTTCCCTTAGAACAAAAGCAAAATTCTCAGAATCCAATCTCATACATATGACACATTTAAAACCCCAATGTCATTACAATTCAACTAACTTTCCAACAGCCTAGTTTGATAAAAACTTTGGAGTACCTTATACAGAGAATCCAATACTCACATTCCAAAAGCTCTATCCAAAATAAAAACACTGTTAGCATTATTAAATTCAACATTAAAACCAATTAGAGCTTTTCCCCCAAAAAAGACATCAGTAAACATCCTGATAACCTAGGTGCTTCTCTTCTTAGTAACCCAATACCAGTTTTCTTAACCCAAAGGTGTTACATACAATAGTTTTAAAATCCCAAACTCCTTGCAAAAGTTACAATAGTGTTAAAACAGTTTAATCCCAAACTAATTTAACAATCTAGGTTATTTAATTCCTCCCATTCTGTACAAATTTTGTCAGAATATTACAACACTAGTATTCTTCTTTTCGAACCCTCAGAATGCTTTCCAAAACTCTAGTTCACAAACTTTAGAAACAATGAGAGTCATCACTCAGGCCACATGGCCAGCAGATAGTCATTAAACGTGATTTCCTTTCAATAAAGGAGTCTCTAAACTCCTGGATCTTAGATAATTAATTTTTTTTTTCCAATCACACATCCCACCTGTGGAGGGTTCTTTCCCTCTAAGGCTTAAGTAGGTAAGGATTTTTCGAGTTCCCCACCATCCTCCTGCTACCCTCTTCCCCTTCTTTTATTCAGCGAAGGAGAGTAGACTGCTTCAGGGGGAAAGGGAGCCAGGTCTAGGAATGTTCATCACCTTCCCTGCTTATTGTATTCCCCCCCCCCCCCAGTTTGATCTAGCAAAGGAATCTTCCAAGGGGGGAACAGAAGGGACCTGGTGACAGGGGTGGGGAATGGGGTGTGGAAATTCAGGGGCTGAGGGTTCTAAATTTAACAATACAGTAATATGTATAATTTCCCCTTCAACAGACAATAAACTACACTGATCTCACATATCAATATTCCCTTTCATAAACATGAGGTGAAAAACAAAGCCTTTCACAAATTTTCTGGGCCAAAAGGACCTTGAGAACTATAACCCATTGGCAAGGTATTCTCTAGTTGTTGTTTTTTCCATAACAAAATCTTTACAAATGTGATAGGTGAAACTTCAATTCATTTGTTATTACAAAACAATTTTAAATCTCAAAAAGCGTAGTTTAAATTGTTCTTATACAAAGCTTACTAATTGTACACAGCATATTTCAATTGCATGTATGTTCTCTTTATTCCCTAAATCTTTAAAATACAAAGAATTCTTAAGACTAATTGTTGCTAAAAAAAAATCCCTTCTTATGACTACAAGATTCTCTTCCTGTTTCTCTTAAATTCTAAAAGTTACATTCAAATTAGGGGCGGCTAGGGGGCGCAGTGGATAAAGCACCGGGCCTGGAGTCAGGAATACCTGGGTTCAAATGTTGTCTCAGACACTTAGTGATTACCTAGCTGTGTGGCCTTGGGCAAGCCACTTAACCCCGTTTGCCTTGCAAAAACCTAAAAAAAAAAAAAAAAAAAAAATCTCAAATTAGTTTTAAATCATTTTCTTTCCAAAAGCCTAAAAAGTTTGCAAATTCTTCTTATCTTCATCAGTGCAATTCTAACTTCTCAATGCTCTCACTTATAAGAACTTTCTATCTTCACTGACCAACATTTCTTAATATTAGAACATTTATGTTCTGGGAATGAGAGATTCCCCACAATTTGAGATATCAAAGTGATATGTACTAATTCTTTACCTTTACTGTTTATCATTACTCACTCCAGATTCTTCCCAAATACATTATACACATTCCAATCAGTGTAAAATATTAACTTCCTCTTGTTTAGTTATTCTAAAGCTAATTCACAAGTCTGTCCTGACTCCTATGACTCTGGAGGAGCCATAAAACATCAGAATCCAAACTCAAACATATTCTTTACAAACCCCTTAATTCAATTTACAAGTATCTTTAGATTAGTACATTATAGGATCAATAATAACATTAATAAAATTAACATTTACCTAGCAATCACTTTCATATCAAACTTTTCACTTTATGGGGCTTAATGCTTTTTTATCAATTCATTGCCAAACATTGCAAAAAGTACCAATTTAATGCAACTTTAAATCACCCCAACCTCATATAAACACATATCTCCCTAAAGACTTACAGTTCTATACTTTCTTCTTTTCTCATAATGATTTGTACACCTTTTTCCAAAGTTCCCAAAATCCATCTTTGATGTACAAGGTCAACCCTGCTCAAACCTTCTGTCTACATACTTTTATCACTTTCCTTACTTAACAAATGATTCAAAAGAAACCCTAATTGTCTCTAAGTCTGCATTTTCTTTCCCAGTACTTTCAGAATTTCTTACTCAAACTATACAACTCACATTTTCCACCATTCCTTTTCATTAGCTCCCCCTGACCTCAAGTCACACCATTCTGTACTAGAGACACATAGTTCATACTACAGCTATGCTTCCACTCTTCACAATGAACCTTCCATTCCAAGGTTTTAATATGTAACATTTCAAAATTCTGGAGAGGGCAGTCATTCAAAAATCCCCTAGCCCAAAACAGAACATTCCCTACCCCCCCTTCTTCAAATAGAGTAAACCAAATAACTTTTATAGAGAGAGAGACCATCCTAGATTCTTTCTGGTCTTCTATTCTTCAACCCTTACATATCCCATAATTTTCTGTAATAACTAAAATATCTGAATACATATTGATAAACTCGTAAAGCTCTAATGATGCCATATCATTCTGGAAAAAGACTATTTGGTTTCCCCTATACAGACATCTTGGTAGCCACATTATACACTTTAGGATTAACCTGACTCTCTTGTCTTTCTGAAATTTATTTTCCTTAATTTCGAATTAAAATAGCATTTCTTTCTATGATTTCTTTGTTTAACACATTTGGTAATATTTGCTGTTTCTTTATCTTCAAAATAAGGTCCCTTTTAATACTTACTTTACTAATTCTTCCTGAAGTAGCTCTCTCTCCTGTAAGAGGGAGGGAGGAGGAAACACTCTGGCAGCACAGAATCAAGGAGGATGGTCCCTTGACCTTCTTAAAGTGGTCTGAGAGCAGGCTCAGAGGAGTGGTCTGGGTCCATCCCATCCCAGCTGGAACTTTGATTAAATGATTAAGAGGGATGAGCAAAGCAGAAGCAAAGCTAAAGAAGCAAAGGTGATAGATAACCAGTCAGCATCTGTCCCTTCCAGAGGGACTAAGTTTTGCTAGCCAGGTCCTAAAAGAAAAATCAGGTTAACCTTGTTTCCTTATCTCATTCTCATACATCAGTCATTCCTGACCTGCAGAAGGGTTCCCTTATCTCATTTCCAAAGTCAGTCCTTCCAATACTGACCTCCCAAAGGGTTGGGGAACGTCTTCCACCACAACCCCACTGGTGACCGTAGCAGTGCGTCCACCTAGGTCCTTTGCCAGCTTAGTCCAAATATAGAGCCGTGCGGACTTGGTTACTTCAGATACCCTTCCAAGTACGTCTTGTGGCCTCTGTTGGGGATCCTAGGAGAGCCCCCAAATGTTAAGGTCCGAGAAAAGTCCCCAATTACAGAACAGAGGCACTCCACACGATGGAGATGCAATAGCAAGGGTTTATTAAACTAGCTCGAGCTAGGGTTCCATCCTAAGACAGGGCTAGGATCCTGGAACCCCAAGTAAAGTGAGGAGAGACCTTATATATGGTTCAGTGGGGGATTTCTAAGCATCTGCTGCTGATTGTCTTGAGATGGTGCGGTGTGTTCTTATTGGATGTTGCATGGTCTGAGAGCTGACCTGGCAGAATCTCCAGGAGCTGACTGGGCAGAAACTCAGAGAGCTGACCAGGCAGAGACTTAGGAGCAGAATTGAAGCAAAAGTTCAGAGGTTTAGACACTCAGGGTCTTACAGGCATTCAGGCAAAAGTTCATAAGTTTCGAAACTCAGGGTCTTACATTGTAAACTAAGGACATCAAGGTAAATGATATGGAATAGAAAGGGTTCTCACTTCTGTAGATCATACAATAGCTCTTCAATATCCAATCAGAGGGAAGGACTCTAGGGGCTGAGGATACTGATAAGGTATAGGTTCCAGAGCTGAGGTGATCTTGTAGGGTGAAGACGTTCTTGGGACATGATGTAGAAAACATAGATTCCTTTTTTTAATCAATTAGTCTTCCATTTTAAGTGCCAGATAGACTATTAGACTATTTCCTATTTCATCTTAGGGACTTAGGAAGGTGGACTCATATCACCTGCCATAGACAATGCTATATCTGCTGATGGTGGCTGAAGTCTGAGTCTAGGCAAAAGGCTAAATAGAACTCACAAGGTTCTTGGCATTCAAAGACTCATGAACTGAAACAGGTTTGGAGTAATCATGCCAATGAAGTTGCTTACTCAAATGGAAGTTCAAGAATGAACTTACCATTTAGATCCAGAGACTGTTGAGATAGAGGAATTATCCATTGAGTAGAGGTCCAGAAGGAGACTGGAAGAGTCATAGACTGAATTGGGTTTGCTATAAGCATACCTGAAAATAGTTGCCATAAGTATTTTTGCACATATGAGTCCTTTTCCTCTTTCTTTGATGACTTTGGAATCTGGTCTTAATTCCATCTCCAATATCTTATACACTATGTAAAATTAAGTCTCAGTCCCTAAATTCCACTACAATTCCAAATACAGACCTTCTCCTGGCTTTTCCTTGGGTGGAAGGTCCCCAGGATATTAAAGTCTCACAGATTACAGGAAGGAACAAGACCAGACTCTGCTTTCTCCAACCCAACAGAGCCTACAAAGCAGTAACAAAAGAACAATGTTTGCTCAAGGAGTAAGAAAACTTCACTGATGGTGGTCTTTTTTTCCTTCATCTTTCCAATAGGCTTTTATAGCTACTTCCCTAGCTATACTGTCATCAAATTGGCAGAGCTTTACCTGTTTTAGTTGATTAGGATTTGTCAGTCTCCTTCCAGGTCTGCTTTTCTTCCAGGCCAACATATGAAGACAATCTCAAAGACATGTTCCCAACTTTCTTCCTTTATCTTCCTCTTCTCTTGTCTCTAAATATTTTCCTTTGGTGATCTCATTCATACTGCCTTTTTAATGGATAATTCTAAAAAACATAGATTTCAATAAATGTTTGTTATATAACTCAATTAATATAGTGGAGGAGGGAGAGGGGAAGGAAGGGAAGGGAAGGATGTAGAAAGGAGAATTAAACATCTATGCCCTTAATGTCAGCTAAGTGGTGCAATGGATAGAACTTTGAGCTTTATATTCAGGAAGACTCATCTTTCTAAGTTCAAATCAAATTACTAGTTCTATGTCCCTAAGCAAATCACTTAACCTTGTTCACCTAAGTTTCCTCATCTATAAAAATGTGCTGAAGAAGGAATATGTAAACCACTCCATTAGCTTTGCCAAGAAAACCCCAAAAATGGGATCCCAAAGAATCAGACATTACTAAATAACTGCCCTTAATGAATCAACATTACCTTTTAAAAAATTATTGGAGGGCAAGGAAAGAGTAGAAGCATCTAATCTATGATTCCTTTGTTGTAGGAAATTTCCCAATATGTGAACTCCCTCTACCAGTGGAAGATTGGCAGCTCATCTATAACTTTTAGGACTACCTGGAATATTGGACATGAGTGAAATGCTTTACTCATGGACCTACAGTTAATAGATAAGGTATCTCAAAAGTCTTACTGAAATATTATGCTTTAATAGTTTAAAACCAATCTAAAATTTTTAGACCACCATTCATGTCAGAGTCAAGATCTGAATCCAGATCTTCCTGACTCTAAGATTGGTTATATTGCCACTAGGCAACACTGCCTCTCTTGTGGAAAGGCAAATACAAATGAAAAGTTAAATTGGCAATAAATAGGTGTCAAATAAGTAGTAAAGTCAATACAAGTTCTACAGGTGTTCAAAAAAAAGGAAAGATCCTGTTTGATATGATCAGTAAAGTTTTCTTGAAGTATGACGAAATTCTGGTTAAAGCAAGAGATAAGATATGAGTTGAACCAAAAAAAATAAAACCCAGATGTCTGCGGCGGCTAGGTGGCACAGTGGATAGAGAACCAGCCCTGGAGTCAGGAGTCCCTGAGTTCAAATCTGGACTCAGACACTTAATAATTACCTAGCTGTGTGGCCTTGGGCAAGCCACTCAACCTCATTGCCTTGAAAAATCTAAAAAAAAAAACAACGCACAAAAAAACAGATGTGTAAAAGCAACTTGTGTTTGCTAGACAGAGGAATCACTTTTTCTGGAATAGAGAATACTTGCTAAATTGCAAAAATGAAAGAGCAATGGTCTAGGAGTCAGGAAGACTTGAGTTCAAATACTTTTAATGCTTCAGATATTAGTTGTATAACTCTCAACTTATCTTTCTCTGCCTCAGTCTCTTCATCTGTAAAATGTGAAATATAATAATACCTCCCACACTTCTTGTGAGGACAAGATACTTGTAAAGAACCACAAATTTTAAAGAGCTATATAAATGCTAGTTAGTTTTATAATTATTATTGGAGTTATGATTATTAATCAGTACATTCAGGGAAATAACAGGAATTAAGTTTACAAAGGTCAGGCAAGAAGAGATTTAGGTAGGCTTTGAATGGCAACCTGAGAAATTTGGTTCTATATATAACTCAAACCAATTGAAGTTTTTTGTTTTTTTTTTTACAAAGGAAGTCCTGTAGGTTTTATTAATCTAAGACTCTTGGGGAGTGAAGGAGTGAACAAGAGGGATCAACTAAGGTGCCTATTACTCTGGATTCATGAGCAAGACTCAGGGTTCAGGAGCTATGCCTTCAGATCCCAGATCAACTAGAGAACTTTTGTCTTGAATCTGTCTGCTACATTCTAGTTAGGTGACATTTAGAAGATCACTTTAATCCTCAGTTTCCCTATTTGTAAAAAATGGAGTATATATGGTCTTTCTAAAAGGTCCTTTTCCAGACCTCCTATTTCTTTTCATCACTAAAGTCTTTTCATGCATCCAAATCCAGACTAGAGATGGAGCTAGGAAACTTGGATCCTCCAAAGGTTATGGTAGAGAAGTCACGATGATCTTGGTGGGGAGAAAGAACTCAACTGGGTTGATCAGAAGGATCCTGTGCCTGGGTTCCTTTGTAGGATGTGGATAGATCTGGAGGTTGAACTGGGCATTCTTCCCAGGAGGTCATGGGGGGAGTTTGTCAATGCTTCTTCTACAGTTTCTTCTGCATTTCATTTAAGATTCAAGTCCAGTACCAGCACAGGTTAGTGTAAACACCCGGAAATGACTCCAGAGAACAATGTTCAATGTCCCAAGACACAAGATCCTGCAGGGTTCCATTGCACACCAACAGGCCTCTGGAATCACCCTGGCAGGAGTCCTTTCCAGCACAGACCATGGCCAGGGTGATGGCTTTTCCCTATGCTCTTTTGCATTCTTCCTCAGATGAGATATGGATATTCACACACTGGAGGATACTGGAATAACTGACAAAAGGACTGAAAACAATACCCCAGATAGACACCAAACAGGTGGTCCCAGGCCTGGCACAGTCTTTGGCCAATTGAATGGGCTGAACTTTGTTAGTCAGATTCACTGGTTTCTCCAGGTAGAGCAGCATGAGGTCATTGTTTTTGGTTCTGGAGTTGTACTTGGGTTAGGGTAGCCTCTTTACCACCCTCACCAATTGATTGTGTTGTCCTAAGAATGCTCAAAGGTGGGGTCGGAGGGGCGGCCTGCCAGAGGGGTGGCCCACCGGAGCAAATGAACCCCAGCCTCCTGGAGGCAGCCCCAGGGCGCTGGGAGCCACGGCTCACAGCAGCGGGGGGAGTCTCCTGAGCTGCACCCCGGGAAGCACTGGGCACAAAGTGGGGGAACAACAGGGGACCTCTGCCAGAGCAAGCACGTGGAGCCCAGCCCTCAGGGCACACAGTCAGCAGCTTGGTCTTTCCCAGTCCAGATCCAGGAACAGAAGCAGGCAGAGTGGGTAAGCAGGAGCCTCCAGGGCATGAGCCCATTGAGCAGAGGGAGGGGAGTGAAGAGAGAGAGACTGCAGAGCTTTGTCCTCAGCCCCAGGAACAGTACTCTGGGGCTCTGACCACATTCAGATCCTGATTGCAGTCTAGGCCCCCCCAAGAAGAGCAGCAGGGCCCCCCCACCTCAGCCCGGTGGCAGAGGGGGGCGTATATGGTCATTCACAGACCAGGAGGGAGGACAGAGCCTCACACACTGAGACCCTTGTGGGAGTGTCCCAAAAAGATCAGGAAGCACCCCAAAACAGGCGCAGGCTGGGAAAAATAAGCAAGCAGAGAAAAAAGAGAAACACAATTGAGAAATATTTTGCAAATGAACCCAAGAAGGATCAAAACATTCAGTCTGAAGATGAGGAAGCACAAGCTCCTGCATCTAAAGACTCCAAGAAAAACAGAAATTGGGCTCAGGCTATGACAGAGATTAAAAAAGACTTTGAAAATCAAATGAGGGAGTTAGAAGAAAAACTGGGAAAAGAAATGAGAGAGATGCAGGAAAAACATGAAAATGAAGTCAGCAGCCTAGTCAAGGAAATCCAAAAAAATGCTGAAGAAAATAGCATGCTAAAAACCAGCTTAGGTCAAATGGATAAAATAGTTCAAAAAGTAATGGAGGAGAAGAATGCTTTAAAAAAGAAGAATGGGCCAGATGGAAAAAGAGATAAGATAACTCTCTGAGGAGAACAAATCCTTCAGACAAATAATAGAATTCAGGGAGATTGATGAATTTGCCAGAAATCAGGAATCAATACTTCAAAACAAAAAAAAAATGAAAAATTAGAAGAAAATGTGAAATATCTCATTGAAAAAACAACTGATATGGAAAACAGACTTAGGAAAGATAATTTAAAAATTATTGGAATATCTGAAAGTCATGATCAGGAGAAGAGCCTTGACATCATTTTCAAAGAATTACTACAGGAAAATTGCCCTGATATCCTAGAAACAGAGGGCAAAATAGAAATGGAGAGAATCAAAAAATCCCCCTGAGAAAGAGATCCCAAAAAACCAACCCCTAGGAATATCATAGCCAAGTTCCAGAACTCCCAAGTCAAGGAGAAAATATTACAAGCAGCCAGAAGGACACAATTCAAATACCGTGGAGCTGCAGTCAGGATCACACAGGACTTAGCAGAAACTACATTGGAAGCTCGTAGGGCTTGGAATAGAATATAGCGGAAGGCAAAAGAGCTTGGAATGCAACCGAGAATCAACTACCCAGCAAGGCTGAATGTCCTATTCCAGGGAAAAAGATGGACTTTCAATGAACCAGGGGAATTTCAAATGTTCCTTTTGGAATGGCCAGAGCTGAACAGAAGGTTTGATCTTCAGATACAGGACTCGGTGAAGCACAGAGATTGGAGGAGAAGGG
This sequence comes from Macrotis lagotis, assembly GCF_037893015.1. Classification (NCBI taxonomy): domain Eukaryota; kingdom Metazoa; phylum Chordata; class Mammalia; order Peramelemorphia; family Peramelidae; genus Macrotis; species Macrotis lagotis. The sequence goes on along the minus strand of NC_133665.1, from coordinate 10,199,356 downwards.
GAAAATATGAGGGACTTAATGATGATGAACTGCATGTATTCCTGTATAGAAAAATGACACTGATAATACTCATATGAACCTTCTCAGCTCATAGAACAGGTAGAGGGAGCTCTTATAGTTGAAGCACAGGAGAAAGCTGAATTCTAAGATAAAATATGGTGTAAAAATGGAGTTAATAGAAAAAAAGGGAAATATAATGGGAGAAAGAAAAAGGAGGGGGGAATAGGCCAAGATATTTCATATAATAAGACTTTTCTTTATTATAATGAGCTATTGCAATGATATAGAAGGGGGAAAGGCAAGGGGGAATGAGGGAATCTTCACTCTCATCAGAGGTGGCTAGGAGAGGAAACAGCATATATACTCAGTGGGGTATAGGCATTCGGAGTAAGGAGAGGGGGCAACAGGGGGAAGGGGGTGATGTGAGTGATGGAGGAGAGGATGGACCATGGGGGGAGAGTGTTCAGATATAACACATTTTCTTTTTTACTTATTGCAAGGGGCTGGGATTGGATGGCCTGTCCAGGACCACAGGGCCAGGTGGATTCTGGGCCTAAGGGGTGGTATGGGGACTTGGGGCTTCTTGGCCCCAGGGCCAGGGATCTGTCTGCTGCGCCACTCAGCTATCCTACAGCAGAGTCAGAGTGAAAGGAGAGAGAAAATATAGTACATGGTAGTGGAGAAATACCAAAGGAGGGAGTTGCGATCGGCAATGGCAACGTTGGAAAAATATGGAAGTAACTTTTGCCATGGACTAATCATAAAGAATGTGATCCACGCACAACAGAGTTATTGGTGTTAGAACAAAGACTGAAGCACATTTTTTAATATTATTATTATTTTTTTGGGGGGTGCAGGGCAAATGGGGCTGGGTGGCCTGCCTGGGGCCACATAGCAGGGTGATCCTTGGGTGTCTGAGACTGGATTGGGACCTGGGTGCTCCTGGCTCAGGGGGCAATGCTCTGTCCACCACCCAGCCACCCCTACTATTATTACCATTTTATTTTATTTTGGATCTTTTTTTTTGTTTCTGCAGGGCAGTGGGGATCAAGTGGCTTGCATGTCACATGGCTGGGTGATTGTTGGGTGTACGGGGCCAGATGTGGGCTCGGGTGCTCATGGTTCCAGGGCTGGTGCTCCATTCATTGCGCCACCTGGCCATACCTATGATTATTACTATTTTTTTTTTATTTTAATTTTTTTTCTCTCCCCTTTACTTTATCCCTGAAGCAAGTCTATATTCATGGAGGGGGGAGGGGTATTTTGTTTACTCTTAAACAAGAATATTTTACTAATGTAAAAATAACATTAATTGTACAAAATGAGAATAAATAATAAATTTTTAAAAAGCAAAAAAATAAAAAAGAATGCTCAAAGGTTCCAGTTGCAATAGTGAGCTACTGTGAGGACCCAGCAATTAGACAGCAGGAAATTAGAAAATTTCAATTGATGAACAGTGCAACCTGCCAGGGTTGGGAGTAGGGATCACATGATTGACCACCAATGATCTTTTCCTCATTCCTGAGGTTGCCTGGAAAAATATTGGCCAGGGTTGAAGGAATGGCAGTCAGACCCACAAAAGAAGTAGTATTAACAAGGGCAACATATCTGAAGGGATGCCAAGGTAGGGTAGGAGAGGTCAGTGGCAGATGGGTGCCCAAAACAGAAGACACAGTCTAGTTTCTGGAGGAAGAGGAGGAAGAGAACCAGCTGAACCCCAGGAAGGGGTATCTTGAAGAGAAAAGCAGGTCCAGAAAGAAGTCTCTTCCTCTTGTCTCCCAATTGAAGATTTTTTGAGGGGAGGGGGTGAGATTGGCAGAAAGGAAACTGATTTAAAATGATGCTTTAAGATTAATTTGTTGGCAAATGTGCAAGCCCCTATAAGATAGTAAAAATAACTCCATGATGCATTGCAAAAGTCAGCCTGGATTAGTGCAGCATCACAACCAAACAAAATCCATCATTGGTATCTCTGGAAACAGGAGAGATATAATAATGCTCTAATTCAATATTAAAGAGGAGCTAAAGGTCCTGCCATAATCAACAGGCTCTCCAGGAGTCATCTGGAAAACAACAGATCAACAAGCTTTGTCTTATTCAGAAAGACAATGCTAGAAATATAATGGACCATCTGAATGGAGGGATAGAGACAGACATTTAGCTAAATCAGGAAGAGTTTACTCTCAGAGTCTATAGGCCTGACCTAACAAAAAAAAAAAAAAACTGGACAAGGCAGTTACTTCCTGAAAATATTCTATCATAAAGTTGAAGGCAGAGGTAAGATCAGAGATTGTAAAAGTCATTTTAAATAAAGCACAAATACAAATTTGCAATTTCTTTGTATGGATGGCAAATTCTTACTTATTGGACAACACTACTATGCTTTTGGATTTCTTCCCCAGTAAATGTATAGCCCATTATCTTTGCTTATCCTTTCATCTTTTTGAATTGCTTTTCTCTGGAAATGAATAATATTTTTTCCAATTACATCTAAAAACAAATTTTAACATTCTGTTTGTTTTAAAATTTTTAGTTCCAAATTCTCTTACTCCATCCCTCCTTCCTCTTCTCTCTCCCTGATATGAAATCAATTTGATAGAAGTCAAACATGTGGAATCATGGAAAACATATAGGTCCCTAGGAGATGAATCATGGAGACAGGGAAAGATTGGCTGAACAATTTCTAATGATCCTAACAGTAAGGCAAATTACACCCCCCCTTTTATCGAATGTTTTGCAAGGAACCTATGAACCTGACCTTGCAGAAGCACAAGGAATTTGGGAACAGGGTTAATCCAACAGTGAAGCTCAGAATCACAATCAGCATTGCCACTATCAACTGAAGTCCAACAGCTATCATGAATCCTATTCATTCATAGACTGATAACCTTTTAACCATGATCCTGAGGTGATTATGTTTGTCCATTGCTCTCAAAGAAAATCACGACTTCAGGGAAGTGATGCCATGACAAGCAAGTGAAATGGATTTGAGTGAGGGGATGCTGTGCAAAGTCATCAGTCTCATTTTCTCTTTCAGAGGCATCTGGGTCCAGTGGCAAGAAACAGAAAAGGACAACTAGAGATAGTTCTGGATGCAAGGCAATCAGGATTGTGACTTGCCCAAGATCACAGCTAAAATATTGTCAAGTAACTAATACCAATTTTGAACTCAGGTCTTCCTGACTCCATGGTTGGTGCTCTATCCACTCTACTACCTATGAGAGTCAACACCAGAACCACTGCTGCTTTTCATGAATCTTTAGTTTGTGGCTAGAAAACTAGACAGGAGAGATGGCAATTAAAAAAAAATTAGATTTCTTAGTTTTTTTGCTTAGTTTTCTAGACCAAGGAAAAGATTGAAATTTATGAGTTACAAGAGACACAGTTTCTGGATAATTTAAGCATTTTATTAATAAGGTCAGTCATTTATTAATAAAAGAATGGTCATTTGACTATCTCTTTCTTAGACAAAGACAATCATGGTAGCAGACTCACAGTTTATATACTTATTACTTATAAATCTTGTAGCAATTAGAAATTTTAGGTTACCCAAATTTGAAGCAGATGATATTCATAAGATTGTTTCACCTTCGGTTTTTCATGTTACTCAAGAGTCTACTGAATCATAGAATCTCATAATTGGAAAGGTCCTCAGAAGCCATGTACCACAAGTAGTCGAATAGACATCCTCAAATTGTCAAGCAGCCATTGATTAAAAAATTATAGTAATAGCCTAAAGCAGGGGTCATCCAACTACTTTCAAGGGTCAAATTTGTTCCCAGTTAACAAGGGTTTCTAACTTTTTACAAATAGTTTTATTGGGGTGGCTAGGTGGTGCAGTGGATAGAGCACCGGCCCTGGAGTCAGGAGTACCTGGGTTCAAATCCAGCCTCAGACACTTAATAATTACCTAGCTGTGTGGCCTTGGGCAAGCCACTTAACCCCATTGCCTTGCAAAAAAAACCTAAAAAAATCCCAACAAAAACAAAATAGAATTTTATTGTATTTTAACAGGCAAAAATAATTCTTTTTTTTCTTTTGGAAAAATAATTTTTAATCAATAGATGGTACAAAAACAGGCAAATGACCAGATTTGCCAATTCCTGCCCTGAAGAGATTAAAGGGAAAAAAGACTCATATGTACTAAAACATTTATAGCAGCTTTTCATAGCAGCAATAACTGGAAACTAAAGGACCCTCAATTGGGCAATGACTGAATAAATTAATAGTAAAATACTGGGATACTATTGTGCCCTGCTAAATGAAAGGTACAATTTCAGAGAAATTTGGGAAGATATTTTTATGCAGAGTAAAGTGAGCAGAAGCATCAGAACAATTCATACATGAACAATAACGTGAAGTAAATTTTTAAAGACTTAAGAACTATGATGAATACCATAATAAATGCAATGACCAACCATAATTCCAGGGAACCCATGAGAATGTATCAATCTACCTTCTAACACAGTGAGTGATAGAGTCAAGATAAAGAATTTGTATGTGCATAAACAGATATATATAAATACCATACACATATATGTGCATATAATATTTAGTCAAACCTACATGGATGCAAATGTATATGAAATATATGCTTATATAATCCATAATGATATATAATATATTTAATGATAACATTGATAATAATGACATTTAATAATAATAATATATTTGACATATTCAATGTGATAATTTTATTTTGTTTGACCATGGATATTACAAAAGAATTTATATTTCTTTTTCTCCCAGTTGGCGGAAGGAGGCTGGCAGAAAAGAAAGTAAATGCTTAATAATTGTGGAGATGCAGGAAAGTCTATAGTGATTGGAAAGTCACTACCTCTGGAGGCAACCAATTCCACTTTTGGATAATTCCACTGGACTATATTTTTGGCACCCAGGGGCCAAATAGAACAGACTTCACTACCCTTTCATATGATAATCCTTCAAATACTTGAAGGCTGAATCATGGGATTTCTAAGTAATCTGTTCTCTGGGCTAAACATTAACTGATCTTCAGATGGCATCATTTTCAAGTCCCTCACAATCCCAGGTGCCAATTTCTGGATGTTCTCCATCAGGACAATGTCCTTTCTAAAATCTAGTGACCAGAAATGAACATGCTATATGTGGTCTGTTCAGCAAAAAGTACAGTGTAATTAACACATCTATTTTGGCACTTTGCTACTTTTAATGCAGATTAAATTCACATTAAAAATTTTTAATATCTACATTTTTTTCTAAAATTCAGTTTGGAAATGTATATAAGATTAGCATATCTAGGAATGTTTTGATTATTGCCTTAATAAGTATGATGGGCATCTCAGTTGGCCATGTTTCTAGTAGTATTGTATATTGCCTTCTGCCAATAGTTTCTTTATAATCTGACTCAGCACCAAGTTAAAAAAAAAAGATGGCCATTAAAATTTTTTTTGAAATATAGAGATTTAAGCACTGACACAGAGGTGATAAGACTCAAGATTTGTGTGTGCATGTGTACACACATATATATAAGCATTATTAATAAAATGATTAAATATTCAGAAATTATGTCTCTTGAACTTTTTAAAGATCATACGTTTAAACTCAGAATTTCCAAAGTAGAACATAAATTTTCTCTGTGAATATTCATTTCTTCTAGATAAACCTGTTGTCTTCTCCAACCCTAAAGCTCCAACATGTTTCTATTACCTTTTCCCTTCTTCAACCTCCATTTTGAGGAGGGATACAAATCAGTCACCCTCCATTGTCCAGATTTTGTTACCAAGTCCATGGTAATAGACAGTTATATCTTGCAACTGGACTCCAAAGACTGGAGGAGAGTATGAAGTTGATGACTTTGCCTCATTCATATCCAGTTCACTCACAAGTCAAGGCATCAATCTCATGAAGTCATTGGTCCTCTCTGAAAATGAAAAATGAACAATAATCTGTGAGGAGTAGTAGCTGCCCCTGGGGACCTAACCTACTTTCAAGTTGGATAATGCTGCAATTACTTCTCTTCTTTCTTCTATCCCTCTGTCCATATAGGGAGTCATACCCTTACATATGGGTACTCTGTCCAAAGGAAAATATTTTTTGATTATTTATACTTTACAAGGTATCTTGAGGTTTAGAGGCTAGATTTTTTTCCCCATATGCTTACTTTTATCATTTTTTTTAAAAATCTGAAATAATTAACACTGTCTTGTATAGTTTCATTTAAGCTATCTTGATATATAGCTCTGAAAAAAAAACAGGCTTTGAAAAAGCCCATTATGATTCAAATGGTTACTACTTCACTTTGTCTTTAAACTCAAATCAAATCACTCTGGTTTTCATTGAGTAACTGTAGGTCCCATTCTCTCTTGTTTACTCTTTAGGGTTTAAGGGCTGAGAGTGAATACAAATATCAATTGTTTTCTGTTCTAGTGGGTCTTCCCCTTCCAGGTGGATTCTTTTGTTTTGGCAAACTAGGCCATCTTTGTCTCAATTCTCCCCTGACTATAATCACTGAATGGACTTTTCCTCAAAGAAACTAAGACCTGGAAAAAGATTCTAGCTTAAAAAGGTTAAGGACTCCCACTGTATCTAGGCAATTGTCAGTCACTTTGACCCATGTCTTGTTACTGGACTCTGATAACTCTGGAGGAGAGAGTGAGGCTAATGACTTTCACAACTCTGCCTCACTTAAATCCAATTCACTCAAAAGTTAAGACATTATCATCAGGTTGTCCTCTTTGAGAACAAAGGACAAACAACAACAACCACCATTTCCCCAGCATGGTACTATCCCTCTCTCCCACCTTTGTAACTCCTTTTTACTTATTGGTTCCCCACCCTATCCCTCATTAAAAAGTAAAAAGTTAAAGTCTTGAAGACAAGGACTATCTCTTTTTTTGCATGTATTTGTATCTCTAGCACTAATAAATGCTTACTGATTTGACTAGAATTCTGTTATCATTTCTAATACAAAAACTTTTTTTCCTTATTAAAAAATTGAGAAATCAAATGAGTTGAATAATTCAGTTTTCTATCTTAATTCCTATATTATTATCTTATCCAAGAATTAGGAGCAATGGTTCTTAAGTGTCACATTTTTACATTTATAAGGAACTAGAGGAAGGCTTCATTAGAAGGACCAAAAATGCAACTAAGGGCATTTAGGTGAAACAGTGAGTTGAGTGCTAGGCTTGAGTCAGGAAGAAGTTCAAATCTTACCTCAGTTACTTTTTAACTGTGTGACCCTCTCTGCTAGCCTCCTCATCTGTAAACTGAAGAAGGAAATGGCAAGCCACTTTAGAATCTTTTCCAAGAAAATCTTAAAAAGAGTTGAACATGACCCTACCATCTCCACCCCAAAAAAGTATGACAAATGTGCTATCAGAGTTTTTTGGTTCAATTTAATTCAGACATTTATTAAGGGAATACTGTATGCAAGGTAATAGAAATATAAATACAACATATATGCAAATAAACAAAAACACAATTATTTGAGGGGAAATGAAGAACTAACAACTGCTGGATCAGGCAAGGCATAAAGGTTGGAGATACAATGTCAAGTTAAGGTAAGAGCTCATAGTTCAATTTAACTGGAACAGAGTACATGAAAAGAATGGATGACTATTAGAGATTTTTGAGCAGTCAGCTAGCATTTATTAAGTACCTAGTTTGTACTGGGGATGGTCATAAACTACCAAGAAAGGCAGTACTGAAAGAGCTCAATCTAATGGGGGAGACAATAAACAAACAATTAAGTTTAAGCAAACTATACACAGCACAAGTTGGCTCAGTGGAGAGGGATATAATCCTCTACATTAGAAAGATTATTCTGTCAACAATGTGGAAGACAAATTGGAGAAAAAAGAGACTGGAAGCACAGAGACCAATTAGGAGGCAATTATTATAGCAAACGCAAGGAGTGGTAACTTTTCTAGGCTACCTCTTCCTACAGTAGAGACCATGTGTGCTGGGAGAAACTGGAAGAGAGGTAAGTTTGAGGCTAGAGAAAATATATGTACCATTTTGGAAAAACTAAATTTGAACTTGTAATATTTAAAAAGTTCAAGAAACACAACTTCTGAGTAATTATTTTACTAATAATGCTAACATTTTATTAATAAAAGGGTCAGTGACACTCTCAAATACCAAAGATCAATCATGGCAGTGGGCTCACAATTTATATGCACTTAGAAGATTGGGTGTTCCTGAGGGTAGCAATCAATTTTGATTGGTTAACAAGAAATGAGAGAGAATGAATATTAAAATTATTACAATTTAAACAAAGAATTTATCTTTATCCATACTTGTGTAGAGCACAATGAACTTCCTCACTTTAGATTAAATTCCTTGTAAGATTGGGTGGAGTTGGGGTGGCTAGGTGGCATAATGGATAGAGCACCAGCCCTGGAGTCAGGAGTCCCTGAGTTCAAATCTGACCTCAGATACTTAATAATGACCTAGCTGTGTGGCCTTGGGCAAGCCACTTAACCCCATTTGCCTTGCAAAAATCTAAAAAAAAAAATTGGGTGGAGTCTAAACAAGATTGAGGAAAAAGTAAATTCAGTCTCATTATCAACAATATTCTTTAGAAATGAATACTTTAGAAAAAGGAGGAACTTTGTGCCTCCCCACAGGTAGAGATGTCCAGTAGCCAGTTGACAATAGAGGACTGGGCTTCAGGAAAGATGGGTCCTGGTAGAAAGATGATCATTGAATTCCCAAGAGAATGCTCTTACTAAGATGAAGATTAGAGAAGTAATGGTTGGGCAATCCATCTCTAGCCTCATCACATTCTGAAATTTAGTATTCTTGGTACCACTAATATTACATATCTCCTCTATTGTTTGTCCATCTTTTCATTTGCTATACCTGACTTTTAAAAATTTGTGTTGATTGAAGAGTTCCTGGCACAGCCATATTGGTATCCTTCTTTCATTGGAATAATTTCTGCTCCTCTCTTCAAAATTTCATTTTTAAAAATTGTCTAAAAGAAAAAAATCCAAATGCCAGCTACAACAGAAGCCCCTAGGGAAGAAATTTTCTCATTCAGTGTACCTTACACCTCTACTGAAGAAGCAATTGCTGATTTATGTCCATCAGCTACACAAAGAATGCCAGAATGAACTGGTCATTCTGAGGTCAGACACTACAAAAGTATCAGACCATTCCTTATTATTGAGAAAATGAGTCAGATGGATTCAACTGCCCAGTCAACCCCTGAAATAGAGAGCACTTTGTACTAATAGTAAATTGGCATCTGAATAGGTGTGAATAAGGCCTTCCCAGGCAGAATCTAAACTAGCCCATCCCCCATGCTTTACTAGAAGACATAGCAGAATCAGAAGGGAGCCCTAAAAATATGAGAACAGAATCATGCTTAGATTCACTGCCCCCATACTTTATGACCCAGAAATCTGGTAATGCCCAGAGCTGGACACACCAGCTATAATTTGACTTCTTTTAGGACTTCATTACAAGAATTTCTTTTAATAGAACTACATAGCTTCTTCCCTTGTAGAAAATTTTCTTGTTGCTAAGGATAATACCTCCCAGAATAGACCCTGATGAAACAGAGACTGGTATAGTCTAATCTATGCAGAAAAGCTAATGTCATTTTTCACTATTACTTCAAGGAAAATATTGTGCCATTCCTTCCTCCCAGCAAATCAAGTGCTGTTCTGATTTCATGGATTCATGAAATCTTCCTTAGTTCTTCCTTAGAATAGTCTAAAAGATATTTCCTCCACCAAGTCACTCAAAATAATGGTTGAACCCCCAAATACCCATTTAACCAGCATTATCCATGACCTTTCCCTTCTCCTGAGTCTTCTAGGTACAGTAGATTAATAGATGTGGGATGAGAATACTTAGGTTCAGATTCTACTTCTGATGCTTAGTTATTACCTTGAGGAAGTCATTTAATTGCTCTGGGTCTCACTTTCTTTGTCTCTAAAATGAGGAGTTCCAGTCTATCAAGTTCTAAATTTATGTATTATTTATGCTGATGCAGAGAATTATGAACGTTGAAAAATTAGAATCAGAAACAAATTCTGTAATCTTTTAATGCTGTTAAAATCTGGGAATTTTGTTAAGGGTGTGGAAGGATCTTTGTTCTTGAGTTTCAAATTGACTCCTATTGTTTCATTGTTTAATAAAAAAATTTGTATCCTGTCTCCTCATTCCCAACCCCCAGCCTTCAACTTTCTATACCTGGTTTTGGTCATGGGTGGGGGGGAATTTCCCCTTTTGCCCTCAGTACCCAGATAAGGGGCAAGGCTATAAAACCTGAGCTAGACCTCCACTCAGGCTGGTCCTCTCTCTCTGGCCCAATCAGGTCTCTCTGTCTTTATCCCTACTTCTATCACCCTCTCTCTGTCTCAGTCTCTATCTACCAGGAAACCCTGCCTAGCCCTTTGTTATTCACCCTGTCCTAAAGTGCTTATTGACCCTTCTGGCTGGAAAATTTTTTTAACCATTTTACTTTGCTATATTTCATAACAGAATCCTGAGCAGTTTTAAAATCCCAGGGGCGGCTAGGTGGCATAGTGGATAAAGCACAGGCCCTGGAGTCAGGACTACCTGGGTTCAAATCAGGTCTCAGACACTTAATAATTACCCAGCTGTGTGGCCTTGGGCAAACCACTTAACCCCATTTGCCTTGCAAAAAAAACCTAAAAAATAAAAAATAAATAAAATCTCAGAGAGCACACAAATTCATTTGTCTTTTGGTGACCCTTGTTTTTTACTTACCCCAAAATTCTATCTTTAATTAGAAAAATTCCCATCGTTAATTCCCTATCTTTAATTAGAAAAAATCCCAGTAGCAACAATGCTACTTGGGGTCTGAAACTGAGATTTTACAAAGAAAATTCAAGCATCTGCATAGCAGCAGGATTGGCCTGGAGACTTATGACATCATGTAGCTGTTACAAGCAGTAAGAAGCAGATATGATTTGTTTTTATTTCTCAAACATTATCCAATCCTGTGCACCATCTTCTAGTCCATGAGTAGTGCAATATACTTATATGCATAAAAATAATAGATAGGATGGTGTTCTGATGAAGAGTAAACTGTGTCATTTTGATCAGCAGTTAAAATCCCCTAATCTCAGGGCAGCTAGGTGGTGCAGTAGATAAAGCACCGGCCCTGGAGTCAGGAGTATCTGGGTTCAAATCTGGTCTCAGACACTTAATAATTACCTAGCTGTGTGGCTTTGGGCAAGCCACTTAACTCCATTTGCCTTGCAAAAACCTAAAAAAAATCCCCTAATCTCTTCCCAGTCCCAGATTTGTCCCTAACATCCATTCCCAATGGAATACTAACACTGAAATCATTTCAGTTTAGAGGAATATCTGCCCAGTATTTCATTTGGATCCTGTCCACTTGACAAATGGAAGGAAAAGGAGGCAGTATCATCTCCATAATGATGCAAAGAATTATGAATGTAACTTCAATGCTGTTAAAATCTTGTTAATTGTGGAAGGCTATTTCCTCCTGAGATGTAAAGTGACCCCTGTTGATTGTATCCTGTCTCCCCTTGACCCCTGTTGTTTGTATTCTGTCTCCCATTTTCCCCTTCATATAACCTTGGCCATAAACCTGGTGTGAAATGACATGTTGAATTTGGGGGCTGATCACCTTGGGACAGGAAGGACCAGTATGTAGCTTGGCATTGGAAGGTTCCTGACCTGAGGTGCAAGAACACTACCCAAGAGCCATCCTTTGTCCAACCTACTGCAGAAGGGTATTTAACAGAAAGCACAGTCTCTTCTTGCTTCATCTGGCTTTTTTCTTTGACTCTAGCAAGATGGGTTTTTCTCAAAACCTTTCTTAGGCCACATGGAGCATTATGGACTTCCCCCATGCCATGTGGCCAGATTAAGCCAAGCCTCATGGTTGCCTTTCCTTTTTTCTTTCTCTTTATCTCTTTCTCTTTCTATCTCTCACACTCATTCCAGCTCATCCTCTCTGGCCTGGTCAGCTCTCTCTCTGACTGTCTTTATCCCTACTTCTATTTCCGTCTCTCTTTCTCAGTCTGTCTACCAAGCAACCACACCTAGCCTTTTGTTATTCACTCTGTCCTAAAGTGCTTGTTGACTTTTTGAGAGGAAAAGTCTTTTTAAACCAGTTTATTTTGTCATATTTCTTAATAAAATACTTAGTAGTTTTAAAATCCCAAAAGGAGCACACAAATTCTTTTGCTTTTCAGTGGCCTTAGATCTTCTGTCTTATATTTCTCTATATCTTAGCAGCAACAATAAGACATATCCAAAAATCTATTCACACTGTTTTTTTAACTTTGATATCTCGCCTATAAGCGAAATCTGATCAAATACCCCAGTGAATAGAAGTTACTCTGAGTGTTTGAGATTCTAATATCTTAAAACATCAGATATCTATCAACCACAGGAGGCAGCAATTAGTTATAATCAATGCTCAATTAACAGGCATTTATTAAAGTTCTAACACATATCACTGCATCACAAGCCATCACCAGTCATCTTGACTTTTGTCTTGCCACCTTAGGTATCCATCTTCACCCAATGCACACCTGTGACTCCAAAAAATCTGCAGCACGTCCAGTGGCCAAACCTCAGTAAACTTTCTACATAAGGGCTAAACCAGGTTGAGGGCAACCAAACAACCCTCAAACTTGGTGTAGTAGGGAGATATCTATATCAAGGAAAATACAGATGAGAATAATTTGTTCTAATAGTCAGGAAGGTGACCTGAAGCAGGCATTGTAGAGCACATAGAGTTTGGTCAGACATCAAAGATGCCAAGGTCATCCACTGCATCCTTGGGTCAAAACCAGTCATCTTGACCTTTGTCTTGTCACTGAACTTTGATGAATGTGGAAGAAACAATGAGGGGAGGATTTTGTGCAATTCTGCCTCACTTAAATCCAACCAAAACACAGGACATCAAGACTGATGGCATTAATATTCAAGAATGGAGAACTAACAACAATTATGTACCAGTGTTTGATATAGGTCAAGTGACAAGCATCTATTAAGCTCCTATTATGTGCCAGGTCTAAGAAAGAAAAAGAAAAAAAAACAGTTCCTGCCCTCAAGGAGGCCACAATCTAACAGAGGGAAAAAAAAGATATATACAAGATATCTTGTACAACAAGATATATACAGGATAAACTGGAGATAATCCAGTTATCCTGGAGAGATGCCAATGAAGAAACAAAGACTCAAAAAAATGAAAGAATCCCAATGTTCAAGAGGCTTACATTCTATCATCAAAGACAATACATACATATATATATATATATATAATATGCAGAATAGAAAAACACAGAATAAATTTTAAAATACAGAATAATCTAATTGTTGATCTCAACTATCTAGTTTAGGGAAATTCATCAACAGTGACAGAAAGGGTCAGGAAATCCACTCCTGCTCAGTAGATAAAGTGCTGGTCCTGAAATCAGGAAGACCTGAGTTTAGACTCTGAGCAAATCCTGTTTCCTGACTCAGTTTTTTCCACTGTAAAATGGAGATAATAAAAGCACCTATCTCACAGAGTTGCTGGGAAGAGCAAATGATATTTGTAAAAGCACTTAGCAGGGGTAGTTAAATGGAGCAGGTCGGGGGACCAGAGTTAAAAAATTAGACTTTAGACACTGATGACCCTAGGCTAGTCACTTAACCCCAATAGACTCCAAAAAAAAAAAGCACTTAGTATAGTACTTGATATATGGTTGGTACTTTATAAATGCTTGTTCCTTTCCCAATACCCCTGTTCATTTTCTTATCAAAATGGGAGGGGAAGGAATCAATATTTATACAGTTCCTACCATTACAAAATCATCTTTCAACCAAAAAACTCACCACTAGAAGTTTAAGCTTCCCCTAGGTTACCTTGTGGTCCCCAACAGTGTTCTACCACTTTTTAGTTCTTTTGGTAAGACTATTCATTCTCCATCCTACCTTGCCCCAGTCTACTAATCAGAGAACCCCTTGGGAAGTTTAAGTCTTTTGTCACACAGTTGCTTAGGATCCCTCAGCACAAACTCTTTCCTTTACTTCCTATACTACTCCTGGGTCATTAGCCTGGATACCCCAGGAATCAGCTGGGGAAACCCATTTAGCAAAACTACAGAAGAGCTGGGTGCAGCTATGATCAGGGATTCCTTTCAATTTTACATAATGCTACCCCAAGGTTGGTATACAAACCAAGTGGAGAGCAAAACTGGGATGTGGCTGTTGGAGTTGGTAACCTTTATTCCTGCTAGCTGGAACCCACAAAGTCATTCCTCTCTCCCTGTGCCTATATTTGTTGTCTCCTGGTTACTTTACTCAACAAAAGGCTTTCAGGAGGGAGTTGATAGTAACAACATCACCTAATATCTAACTTATTTCTAGCCATAACCAGTGCTTTCTGGTTTACACATGGTATAACTTGAAACTCCTCAATTACAATTCATCCACCCTGACATCTGTTACAGGTAACTCAAATTATCGTTCAAGACAAGATATCCTTATTAATTACTGACTGTGTATATGCAGTACTACTAGGTGCTAGAGATACAAGTATAAAAAACTCCAGTTCTTTCTCTCATGGAATTTACAATCTTGTCTAGGAGTTCTCAATTTTTTGTTTCAGAAATCCTTTTGGCAATTTGATTTAAACCTAAGAAGCTCTTCTCAGATGTTTTAAATGAACAAAATAGAAGATATAGGATTATCAATGAAACCAATTATATTGAAATATAAAACATACATTTTTTAAGGTTAAGAACTCCTGTTAATAGAAGGAATGTCACATATTTAAAAAAAACTGTACTTGGGAAGGGAGGGTTGTTAAAGCCAGTTTGAATGGTTTAGGAAGAACTAACTAATTCTTAAATTTTTATTTGCATATCAGACATTGGCAAACACTACAAATCCGGGTTTGATTTATTGTTGTATTGATTATCTACACTTAAGAAAGTGATGGAGATGTTAATAATGCTGAATAAACTTTAAAGTGTTATGTGTCCACTTTTTCTTGCCCTCTTTCCCCCTCCATTCCAAGCTGGTTTATAAACATTTCTCAACATACTATTCACTCTACTACAAATTGGCATTTGATAAATAAATAAATAAATAAGAGAGGTAAGAAACTTCCCTAATTTTGTTGATCATAATACATTCAATTATATTTAAAACTTTTTGTCCTCCATGGATAGGGAGCTTAGTAGTGGAGATGGATGGATGAGAAAGAAAGAATAATCAATTAATTGTCCAGTCCTGTTGATTCTACTACTCAAACATCTAAGAAATTTATTCCATCTTTCCCACCCTGTTAGAAACCCTATAATTTGAATTACTCTAATAGCTTCTCTCTCTCTTTTTTTGTTTAGTTTTTGCAAGGCAGTGAGTGGGGTTAAGTGACTTTCCCAAGGTAACATAGCTATGTAATTATAATGTGTCAGAAACTGGATTTGAATTCAGGTCCTCCTGACTCCAAGGCTGGTATTCTATCCACTGTGCCACCTCTAGGTGCTCTCTCTAATAGCCTCTTAACTGATCTCTCTCCTTTTGATATTTCTATATATAATTTATTCTTCACATCTTTGCTAATTTTTCTAATGTGCATATTTTTCAAAGACTTTCCGTGACTTCATATATTTAAACTTTTTTCCTGGCATTTAAGATCTTCCAACTTGGCCACAAACTCCTGGAATTAATTAATGAAACAATTTTCAAGGGTTTAAGACAGGTGCTAAAAGCCCTGGGAATATAAATACAAAAGTAATCTCCTCTCTTCCATTCATACCTACATATTTAAGGGAGTGGTTGGCTGGGAAAATTATGATAAATAAAGTGATCTGGAGTTAAACTGATTCATTTGTATTCTTATACTCCTGTTGTTCTGCCTTTGGTTCCAATCAAATTTGACTGCTTAGGGGCAGCTAGGTGGTGCAGTGGATAGAGCACCAGCCTTGGAGTCAGGAGTACCTGAGTTCAAATCTGACCTCAGACACTTAATAATTATCTAGCTGTGTGGCCTTGGGCAAGTCACTTGACCCCATTGTCTTACAAAATAAAAAATAAAAAAAAAATTTGACTGCTTCCCTAATTCTATTTTTTTTATCTGTACATTATATATGTTCTGTTCCACATTTGTGGAATGGTTTCCTTTCACTTTCATCTACATTTACTTAAATTTTTTTCCTTCCCTCAAAAACCAGCTCAAATGTTGCTTCTGATATGATATGAAGGTTTCCCTGGTTTCCCCTCCCTCATTCCCCTCAGTCTAATAATTATTCTCTTCTACATTCTGCTAGAGGAGACAACATGCACAGGTATAGAGATTTTGAAGAGATATACAAAATAAATATGAGATCATTTGTTGGGGAAATTGAGGGGAATTAAGAAAGAATTGTGTCTGAGCTAAGCTTTGAGGAAAATTATGTATTTCAAGAGGAAGAGGTAAGGAAGGAATAAATTTCAGGCAATGGTGTTAGCCTGTGCAAAGGTATGGAGAAGGGAGTTGAAATGTGCCAGGTACAAATAGCAAGAATACCCAATCTGGATGAACCAAAATTCTCCAATTTAAAGAGATAGCTTTGAGTCAGATATCAAAGGGTTTTAAATGCCAAAAGGAAAAATAGGAATAATTGGAGACACTAGAAGGAACCATCACAAAAGCAGAAAAACCAGGAAAGAGTAATGTATGAAAGGAAAGGGAGAAAAAAATGAAAAGAAATGGTGGTCAACATTGTCAAATGACATAGGCTCAAAACTATAGAGGGAGAGAAATGAAATCAGAAAAAGGATTGCTGGCTTGGAAAATAGTGAAAGACTGAGGAAGAAAAGGTCACAATATAGGTAAGAATGAGGCTATGAGCAAGGTGAAAGGATAGGACATTGTGGTCAGAGAGAATTTCAGAAGCAGAGCAGTTTCCAGTTATATTGAAGTCCAATAAGTGATTGAGGTAGAGGTCATAAGAGGTAAGGGGAAAAGAAATAAGAAAATAAATTTTTAATCCATAGAGGAGGATAAGGAACTGAGAGTTCTGAGTATTAGAAGAATTATCAACATTACTACTGAAGTCACAAGGATAATGATAGGGGAATTAAATGATTACCCCTAACCACTTTTAAAAATTATTAATGCAGAAGAGATAGAGAGGCACCTTCTGTCATGTCAAAAAAAAAAAGAGGCTGATAAAAGTTATTACCTGAGAATTTATTTATCTGCTTACATTCCTAAGATGACCTTGTTTCTTGGGTTGTAATTGAATCCAGGGCAAGATATGTTCCAATTCTTCTGTTTTAGCTCCATTTCCTCATCTCTAAACCAAAGAGATTGTTCCATTTCCTTAATTTTCTTTAGATTGTCCTAAAACCAAAGAGATTGTTCCATTTCTTTAATTTTCATCCTCCTCCACTTTATTACTCAACCCCTGAGAGAAGAAATAAAGAGAATGTAGAATGTAGTTGGGGGCTTGTATAAAAGAAACATTCCAGTTTTTCCCACAGTTAAGCTAATTTCTTCATAAAGATGGAACCAGACACAGGATCAACTGGTGTTATTTGTTAACAACAAAAATTGGAATGAATATCATGTGTTCATCCATTATTCAAATAAGGAATACCAAAAAATATAGGATCTGACCTTTGCCCAAAGGCACTTTGCTAAATTCCAAGGATTCTAAAAAAGTAAAAAACCAGCCCCTGCTTTCAAGGGAGACAAACAGCAAATAGCTATATAGCTATATTCAAGCAAGTTATTTGCAAGATAATAAATAGGGGAAAGATACTAGAATTAAGGAGAATGTTGAAAGCCTCCTTCAGAAGCTCAGATTTTAGCCAGGACTTGAAGGAAGACAGGAACCAGAAAAAGAAGGGAGAGAACTCTAGGAATGGGGAAATAGCCAGTGAATATGGAACAGCAAGGAAGCTAGTGTCACGGTATCTTAGAGTACATGGAGAAAGCTGTAAGGAGATGAGAAAAGTAGGAGGGGGACCTTCAAGTTATAAAGTGCTTTGAACACCAAACAGGATTTTCTAATTGTTCCTGTAGGTGACAGTGAGCCACTGAAGTTCAGTGAACAGGGAGGTAAGGCTAGCACTTCAGAAAGATCAATTTGACAGCTGAATAGAGGACAGACTGGAATGAGAATCAGTCAGTCAATAAACATTTATTTATTGGGTACCAATAGGGTGCCAGAGATTGTGCTATGCTCTGGGGATACATAGAGGCAAAAGATCGTGTATGCCTTCAAGGAGCTTACAATCCAATGGCAGAGATGATAAGCAGATTTATATATAAACAAACTATAGGATAAATGGGAAATTATTTGAAAAGGAAAGGCACTAGAATTAAGAGGGCTTGGGGAAAGACTTCTGAGAGAAGATGGTGTTTTATTTGGAACTTAAAGGAAGTCAGGAATCCAATGGAAATGAGGAGGGAGAGCATTCCTCACATATTTAGGATAGCCCAAGAATATAAAGGGAGCAGAGAGATGGAGAATCTTATTTGTAGAATAGCAAGGAGACAAGTGCCACTGGAATGAAGTGTTCATAGCAGGGAGTAAGGTGTAATAAGACTGAAAAGGTAAGAAAAGAAGAGATTATGAAAGGCTTTAAATGCCAGAGGATTTTTGTATTTGATCCTGGAGATCATAGGGAGTCAATAGAGTTTATTGAGTAACATGATCAAATCTCTACTTAATGAAAATCATTTTGATGACTGAATGGGGGATGGATTGGAATAGGAGAGACTTGAGGCTGGAAGACTCATCATCAGGCTATTTTAATAGTCCAGGCATGAAATGATGAAGGCATATAACATAGTGGTAGCAGTTTCAGATGAAAGAAAAAAATATATTAGCGAGATATTGCAAAGGCAAAATCAATAGACCTCTACAACAGATTGGATATGGTAGATGAGAGATAATGAGAAGTCAAAAATGATGCCTAGGTTGCTAGTCTAGGGAAAAGAAGGATGTTGCTGCCCTTCATAGTATTAAGAAAGTTAGGGTAGGAAGGGTTTCAGGGAAAGATAATGAAAGGGGTTTTGAACATGTTGATGTTAAGATGTCTTGTGGACACGCATCACAAATTGTTTGAAAAGTAGTTGGAGATGCAAGATTAGAAGTTAGAAGAGAAGTAAAGGCAGGATTAGTAAATTTGAGAATGGTTAGCATAGAGTTGATAACTAAATCTATGGGAGCTGAGTCAATCACCAAGTGAAGTATAACAGACGGAGAAGACAAGTAGACCCAAGACAGACACCTATAGTCAGAGGGAATGATTTGGGGTGAGGATCTAGCAAAGAAGAATGAAACAGAGTAGCCAGGAGGAAAGCAAGGAGATGGTGAGGACCTGAAAATCTAGAGAGATAAAAATATAAGGAGGAAAGGGTGATCAGCAATTTCGAAGGCTGCAGAGAGAATGAGACTTGAGAAAAGGGCATTGCATTTGGTTTAGATTTGAGACAATGAAACAAACCAAAGTCCGTGTCATGAGGCCCTACTCCAGGGTGATAGCAGTATTAAAGATGAGAAAGGGACATATGAGAATTATATTAAGAAGCAGAAAAGAGGCCATTATTTGTTTCTGGGTATTGCCTCAACCAAAATGACCTATTAACAACCTTAGCTTATTAAAAAGGTTCCTGCATATGTAAAGGCAATTTACAGATGAGGAGATCAAAGTAATCCATAGTCATATGAAAAATTGATCTAAATCATTACTTATTAAAGAAATGCAAATTAAAGCTTCTCTGAGGTACCACCTCACACCTCTCAGACTGGCCTATATGACCAGAAAGGATAATGATCATTGTTGGAAGCGTTGTGGGAAATATGGGACACTAATACATTGCTGGCTGAGCTGTGAACTCATCCAACCTTTCTGAAGAGCAGTTTGGAACTGCACCCAAAGGGTACCAAAAATGTGTATACCCTTTGATCCAGCAATACCACTACTGGGTCTATACCCAGAAGAGATGATGAAAAAGGGTAAAAGCATCACTTGTACAAAAATATTCATAGCAGCCCTGTTTGTGGTGTCAAAGAATTGGAAATCAAGTAAATGTCCTTCAGTTGGGGAATGGCTTAGCAAACTATGTATACCATAGTCCATGTATGTCATGGAATACTACTGTTCTATTAGAAACCAGGAGGGATGGGGAATTCAGGGAAGCCTGGAGGGATTTGCATGAACTAATGCTGAGTGAGATGAGCAGAACCAAAAACACATTGTACTCCCTAGCAGCAACATGGGGGTGATGATCAATCTTGATGGTCTTGTTCATTCAGTCAGTGCAACAATCAGGGACAATTTGGGGCTATCTGAAATGGACTATACCATCTGTATCCAGAGAAAGAACTGTGGAGTTTGAACAAAGACCAAGGACTATTAGCTTTAATTTAGAAGAAAAAAACCTGATATCTTATTGTCTGATCTTGCTACCTCTTATACTTTATGTTTCTTCCTTAAGGATATGATTTCTCTCTCATTACATTCAATTTGGATAAATGTCTAACATGGAAATAATGTAAAGACTGGTAAATTGCCTTCTGTGGGGGGTGGGGGAGGGAAGTAAGATCAGGGGGAAAATGTAAAACTCAAAATAAATAAAATCTTTATAATTCAAAAAAATTAAAAGAAAAAGGTTTCTGCAGTCAGTCTCCCATTGTCTGCAGAGCCATCTCCAGTCTCTGGATTAGGCTTCAGAGGAGAAAGTGAGGCTAGTGACTTTGCACAGACCTATCTCATTTAAATCCAATTCATTTGCATAGTATTGTATCAATTCCTTGATGGCATGGTTCTCTTTGAGAACAAAGGACAAACAGCAATAAAGGTAACCGAGAGGTCAAAAAGTTGAGGTCAGAGAAAAAAAAGACTATTAGATTGGGAAATTAAAAGATCCTTTCGGGGAAACAAAAGATCATTAATAGTTTTGGAGAGAGTAGTTTCTTTGGATGATGAGGTCTGGAAGTTACACTACAAAACTAGGAAGAGAGTTAAGAGGAAAGGAAGTAGAACCACTGGCTGTAGATGACCTTTTCATGGAGTTTAACCACAAAAAGGACGAGAGACACTAAGAGAAAGAGTAGAGAAGTAAAGAGACACAGGCACCCTGTTCTGAAAGGGAAGAGATAAATTTTTCCAGTTCCTTTTTTGCTTCATCCTATACCTATCTGAGTAGAATTAAGCAAATCATTACTCCTCTATAATATAAAGGAATATATGAATAGGATGCAAAGAATCTTCAAGATGCAGTAAGAAATCACCTTTAAATGATATTTTAAGGTTTACAAAGCATTTTTCCCTCACCGGGGAAGTGTAAGGTTTTTTTTCTTTTTTGGTTTTAGGTTTTTGCAAGGCAATGGGGTTAAGTGGCTTGCCCAGGCCACACAGATAGGTAATTACTAAGTGTCTGAGGCCAGATTTGAACTCAGGTACTCCTGACTCCAGGACTGGTGCTCTACCCACTGCACCAACTAGCTGCCCCAATGTGCCACATAGCTGCCCCGAAGTGTATACAGTTAATTAGTATCCCAGGAGGGACTCAAATCAAAAGCAAGTCTCCTTACTCAAAGTCCATCATTCTTTCTACTAATCTAATTTCCCTTTAACTTTCTAGTATCCTTCTGACTCTTGGGGTCAAATTGGATGGTTTCTCCCAGAAGTTTCATTTAAGGAGGGTAACCAGGTCATACATTTCTTATTTCCCATAAAGCTGAACTCCTCCTGACTATATACCACTGTACTCCAACAACCTCTTCATCCTAGAAGATGTTCAGCTCTGGAACTTATATCTTAGAACTATCCTCTGCCCTTCATTTTCTCTTTCTCTTTAGATAGCTTCTACCAGAACCTCTATTTAAGGAAGGCACTCTAGCAAGCCATCTCATCATTTCCCTAGACTTCAACATCATGCTGCCCTACTTAATCCCCCACTCCCAGGGTATTTTTCTTCATACCATTTCCCTTTTTTAGCTTGTGTATATGTGGTGTGTGTGTGTGTGTGTGTGTGTGTGTGTGTGTTGTTGTCTTCTCTATTAGAACATAAATTCTTTAAGAGCAGGGATAATCTTTCTTTTTGCTTATATTGGTATTCCAGGAACTTAACACTTAGTAAGCACTTAATAAATTATTTTTGACTGACTGACTAGTCTACAATTTATATAGTATATTATAGATCAATTGTCTGGATCAGAAGGGAGGTCTATAAACATATATGTATACATACATACACATATGTGTTCAAGGAAAATAGGGAAGTCTAGGCTAACAATCTGGAAAAACTTCACAGAAGAAGTGAGAACTAAGCTGAGTCTTGAAGACTAAATATAATGTGGATGTTGTAAAGGAAGCAGAAGGGCACTGCAGGAGAACAGATGAATAGATTTTTAAAAAGGTAGGAGACATTAAAGGACTAATAATGCTAAAGGACAATTTGAGCACTTCAACTAGTACAGGAGGCAATGAGCAATGGAAAATAAGGCCAGGATGATAGTTGTTGAGAGCTTTGATTATTGGACGAATTTTTTGGATTTAATCCTGCAAGCAAAGGGGAACAATGGAAAGTCTCTGAACAAGGAAATGACAGAACAAAGTCATGTTTTAGAAGATTAATCTGGTGAGTACATGAAGAATAGTTTGTAAGGAATCATAGCCCTCACTGTGCAGATGAAGATATTCCATCCCAAAGAGGTTAAGTGATTTGCCCAAGATCACTCATGTAATAAATGTTAGAGAAAGGCCTCCAAACCAAGTCTCCTGATGCCAGGTTCAATGTTCAGAACAGAGAGTAGAAGCAGAAAGGTGCCAGTAGGGAGGCTATTACTGCAGTCCATGTAATTAGGAGTTAATTAGGACTTGAGCTAGGAAGGTTGCAGCAGGAACAGACAGGAAGGGAATGGCTTCTAGAAACATGCAAAGGAATGTAGAGAGACCAGCACTCCAGAGTTGGCCAGAATATTAAACTAGCAATTTTGTTTTTGGCAAGTATGCAGAATGAAGGCACCTATGTAGAACAAAGGTAAAGATTTAGTCCTTTTTTGCCACTGGATTTATTTGAATGCCCACTGGAAACATTACAGAAGCTGAGGTGAGCTACTGCATGCATCCCAAACCCCATATAGCTTTTGGGGAGTTTTGTTGGATAGTCTTCAAAATAAGTTGGGGAGTAGTCAGACTAAAAACTTAGAAATTTAATAGAATTTTAAAAGTTCTTTTCTAACCCCAAATCAAAAGGTTGGGTAGAGTCAAGGACCTTGAATAGAACCAGAAGAATAGAAGCTGCTTCTTAATTTTAGTTTATGCCTTGTAAAAACTTCAGCTCTCCCATGACCAGTCCTATCACAATTCAGGATTAGCACTCTAATGTATAACCTATATTAGATTACTTACTGTTTTGGGAGGGGGAAGGAAGGAAGGGAGAGAGGGAAAAAAAAAATTTGGAACTCAAAATCTTACCAAAAAATGAATGTTGAAAACTATATTTACATGAAATTGGTGAAAAAATGCAAAAAAGAAGGGCTAGTAATCTAGCAGAAAATAATATCCTCAGAGATGCTCATCAGAGAATAGCAGTACATTAGAGAGCAGAGCAAAAGAGCAGCTCATTACTCAGAAGAAAAACCACCTGTCTTCATGACAGCACCAGAGGACATCAGACTTTGCAACATCAGAGTTAGGAGTTACCCAGCCACATATGCTCCCTATGGGTGTGCCTTTCATACTTGTGACTTGATCATGCCTTTTTACTATTCAGTGCCCTCCCCCACATGTACTATGGTAATTGGTAGAATACACCCCTGTCTGTAGGTGGAGAAGTCTGTCTTGATATTTTTCTTGTCTTACAGTTTTTTGTTTTTGTTTTGAATGACTGTCTCTTTTCTGTCCTGGTAAAGGAAACACACTGGTGGAAACCTCACAAGCAGCATGCCTGAAATTCACTGAACCTAAGTATATACATGGAACAGAGGGATATAGGAAAATTAATTTTCTGAGGAATCTGAACTCATCATATGTATTCAAAATAAATAATGGAAAAGAGTAGTAGAACTCTCATCAATATATAAATCTTTTCAGATATATCTGTATATAATACAGTTTAAGTAAACATGATTCATCTTTACCTTTACAAGATTGTGAAGGTCAGTGTTTTCTTATTTAGTTTACTTACATTGCATAAAAAAATCTCAGTTTTATATTAAAAGAAAATAATCAGTTGAGATCATCCATCATATATTTTTATCTTAGAATACATAGATTTAGTTCAGTGTCCAGTTGAATTGGTTCAAGCCAGATTCACCAGAGAAATCTTACAGTTTTTGCTCAGCCAACTTAATATGAATCTAGTATCAAAATCTTTTTTATTCAGTCATGTCCAACTCTTCATGATCCCATTTAGGATTTTCTTAGCAAAGATTCTGGTTTGCCATTTCCTTCTCCAGCTCATTTTAGAGATGAGGATCCCGAAGCAAACAAGATTAAAGTTAAGTTGCCCAGTGTCACACAGTAAGAATCTGAGGCCAGATTTGAATTCTAGAAGTTGAGTTTTCCTGACTTCAATCCCTCCTTGTTGCTTGTCAAAATCTTTTCAAACTCTCACTAAAAAAAGTATACAGCTGGGCAATCTTTCCAGCTATGGGTTTGACCTAATAGGATCATAAATCTAGAACTAGAAAGGACCTCAGAGGTCAACTAGTCCAATCATCTCATTTTTCAGATGAGGAAACTGAGTCTAAGAGATTGTCAACTTCAGTCTGGATTTGATACTAAACTCTCTGAATTCCATAACCCATCGTCTTTCCACTGTACCATGCTGCGTCTCATTTCAAGGGGAAATGCTCACACAGATAATTTAACAATGGACTTACCTAAAACAGTTTGAGCTGACTCCAACACACCCTTGAGTATGGAACTCCCAGAGATTCTCTCAGACATGGCTTCAGTTGTGTTTCTATGTCCCTGTACCCAGTTCTTACACAAAATCAATCTGGCTGCCCAGAGAGATCTAGGATACTTATCCATTCCAAACCCTCTAATATCTACAATTGACCAAAACTCTCCTCCACTGACATCCACTAGAAACAAGAATTGAATTAAGTGCCAGTTAGGAGGCCTAGAAACATCTAAATTGGCTAGTTAGTTTATGGGTTGTTCCAGAAAGAATGAATTCTCAAAGAAGGTGACTGAAGGGATGGTTTCTTTTTTCATTTGCTAGGAATGAGTCTGGGACACCTAAGCATCATGCTTGGGTTAGATAATAGGGGGCTCAACCTGGAATCAAGAAGATCTAAGTTCAGATGTGGCCTCAGATGCTTTCTAGCTATATGACTCTGGACAAAGTCACTTAACCTCCATCTACCTCAATTTCCTAAAACTACAAAGTAAGGATGAAAATAGCAACTATGTCACAGGGTAATCATCATGGGGAGCTAGATGGAACAATGAATAGAGGACTAAGCCAAGAGTCAGGAAAATTAAGCTTTCTGAGTTCAAATCTGACCTCAGACTTTTTTTTTAGCTGTGTAGCCCTGGACAAGTCACTTAACCCTGTTTGCTTCCATTTTTTTCATCTGTTAAATGAGCTGGAGAAGGAAATGGCAAACCACTCCAGTATCTTTGCCAAGAAAACCCCAAATGGGGCTATGAAGAATCAAACAAGACTAGAAAACAATTGTACAATCACAACATAGGATTGTTATGAGAATCAAACAAATGTGGATGGCCTTGATTTGTCTTTGAAGATTGCATATTGTCCAGAGTTCTGCTACTGCATTTTCCATTGTTTATTATGACTACATATGATGAGTTTGGATTCCACAGAAAATTAATCTTCTTTTGAGAAGAACTCAGTGGAAAGAGCTTGGTGTTAGGAAGAGTTGAATTCAAATCTGACCTCAGATTAAATGTGTGAGCCTGGGCAAATCACTTAGTCTCGTGCTTTAATCCACTAGAAAAGGAAGTGACAAATCACTGAAGTGCCTTTGTCAAGAAAACCCCAAGGCCAATGAAGTCCACAGGGTCATAAAGAGTTGGACATTGATTGAAAGTCATCATCAACAAATTCATGCTCATTGCCTTTTTTGCCCCTTCTTCTTTTAATATATTGAATTAGGCAGAGGATCTCTCAACACTCAACGTGTCATTCATTCACCCAGTCAACAGTGATTAAATACCTACCATGTGATGAGTGGAACAAGATACAAAAATTTAAGTTAAATAACATCCCTGCTCTCACTGAGCACTTACATCATTTATCTTCTTTAGAATTAGAGGCTAGCTTATGATGGATCCTATTCCTGAACAAAGTCAAAACCTATAATACAGAATGCATTTTAGATGTTGGTTTTGGGGGTCAATATCTACAGAAAAAGAAGAAAAGAGTAAAAAATAAGACACACTCTAAGTAAATCTATTCTAAAGATCATTCCTCAGAATCTACAGAGGTCTGTGAGCATGTGAAAAAGAGAAAGACCAAGAAGAGAGACCAAATCT
Organism: Macrotis lagotis; assembly: GCF_037893015.1. Classification (NCBI taxonomy): domain Eukaryota; kingdom Metazoa; phylum Chordata; class Mammalia; order Peramelemorphia; family Peramelidae; genus Macrotis; species Macrotis lagotis. The sequence continues at coordinate 10,172,908 of NC_133665.1, read as the reverse complement.
GACTAATATTCATCTTTACAAAGTGTTATTCCCCCAAAAGGGTTAAAGGCAAAAGAAATTTGTACTTCCCAACATTTCGTTTGCTTCAGTCAAAACATAATCACAATTTAATAGAAAACTGTATTTAGAGTCCAAAGGCCCAAGATTGAATCTTGACTTTGCTGCCTACTATATGACATAAGGCAAGTTACTTAGCTACTTCTAAAGATTTCAATTGTATAAACTTAAAAACTTTTTGTTGCTGTTCAGTCATTTTTCAGTCATGTCCAACTCTTTGTGACCCCACTTAGGGTTTTCATGGCAGAGATATTAAAGTGATTTGTCATTTCATCTTCTCTAGTTCATTTTACAGATAAGGAAACTGAGTCAAACAAGATTAAGTGACTTGCCTTAGGGTCATACAGTTAGCAAGTATCTGAGGCCAGATTTGGACTCAGAAAGATCAATCTTTTTGACTCCAGAACCAATACTCTATTTGCCTAGCTTCCCTATTGAGTATTAGTATGTCCAATTAAGAAGGTGATATTGAGGAGCAGCTAGGTGACCCAGTGGATACAGCACTGTTCTGCCCCCAAATCAGGAGGACCTGAGTTTAAATTTGACCTCAGACACTAGATGTGAGACCCTGGGCAAGTCACTTAACTCTACTTGCCTCAGTTTCTTCATTTATAAAATAAGCTTGGAGAAAGAAAAGGCCAAGAAATTTGCTTCCAAAAAAAGTGATACTGAAGATGAGAGAGAGATGAAGAAATTACCAGAGAAGCAAATTTTCAAAAAGAAAAGAAAGAATCCAAGACACAAGTAAGAGTAGATGAATTGCCCTTAGCTAGAATTAAGGTCATCTCTTCCTCAGAGAATGGAGCAAAGTAGAAAAGAATGGATGAATAAGGGTTTTTTAAATATAGCAGGAGGAAAAAGAAACTGATGGAATATGGACTTGATATCCCAGTAAAGTAGGAAGTGAGATATTCTTCTGAGAGGGAAATGATCAGGGGATTTGAAGAGAGTTTTGGAACATTAATCTGGCGTGTATGAGAGAAAATCAATGAAAGTACAATAAAAGAATTGCCATGCAGCAGTGAAGGAGCCATTTGAGATTGATGCATCTTTCTGCCAGTAGATTATTGCTACAACAACCTAGAATGGGTCAGTGAATAAGCATTTATTAAGTTCTCACCAGGTGCCAGACAGAGGGAGGTGGATGATTCAGATATTAGAGCCCTGGGGATCTGAGTTCAAATCTGACCTCAGATACTCACTAGCTATGTGATCCTAGGCAAGTCACTTAAACACTGTTTGCCTCAGTTTCCTCATTTGTAAAATGAACTGGAAATAAATTTGCCAAGAAATGGGGTCACAAAGAATTGGACAAGAAGGAAAGAGCAAAACCACTTTCTGGTTGAGCAAGAAAACCCAAAATGTATTTGAAGAGTCTGGCACACTTGAATTGACTGAATTATCAGACACTCCACTAGACAATAGGAATAAGAAAAAAGTCCTTGACCTCAAGATGTTTACTAGGAAAAGAGGGTCACATAGAGAGATGGTGTCAAACCTTTAAAAAGGAGCTGCTGAATAATGGAGGCAAGAGAGGATCTGGAAGTGGAAACAACAACGATGATGACAATTCATCCTGGTCCTTGTGTTAACAGACATAGGAGAAGGAGCAGCCTATCAATGACAGTGACAATAGAGTTTCACCTTACTCCAGAGGGTACCAGCTTAACCTGAGTTCAAGAAGAAAGAGTATGAGACAAAGAAAGTGAAAACAAAAGGGAGTTTGTTAATCATAGAATGGAAGTTTTACAAAACATAATGGAAGGAGAGTACAGGAAAGGCTAGAGATTGGGGAGGAGTAAGGATTGAGCAGGATAAGATTGAGACAATGGGAAGCAATGACAAGTAAAGTGAAACCAAGGATGAATCACAGAGATTAGGTCTCATCTTCTCTTCTGTGAAATGAGGTTAAATTCAATCAGTGGGGTCAAACTCAATTAGAAATAGGGACTACATGTTGACTTGGTTTTAATATGTAATATTATCTTTTTAAATTTTTATTATCTTTTTTAAAATTAAATTTTAAAATTAAAACTCAAAAAAATTATCTTTTATTTATTTCATTAAATATTTCCCATATTTGATTTAGAAATATCATCAGTTATGTTTGACATCTTTGGATTAGATCAAACATAAAGTAATTTCCAGTTCTAAATCCTATGGCTCTTTGGTGAAGTCCTAAAGAAATCTTGCTCCAGGAGTCACAGAAAACAGTTACTTTTATTTTTTTTTTAGGCTTTTTGCAAGGCAATGGGGTTAAGTGGCTTGCCCAAGGCCGCACAGCTAGGTAATTATTAAGTGTCTGAGGTCAGATTTGAACTCAGGTACTCCTGACTCCAGGGCCGGTGCTCTATCCCCTGCGCCACCTAGCCGCCCCTCACTAGTGATTCTTAAAGGAAAAAAAAAGTCCTGAAGGTAAAGGAAAAAATTTGAAATCCTAGGTCAAAGAGAGGTATAGGAGAAACATGCAAAAAAAATTTTAATAAAGACAAAACAATTAGACAAAATTCCATATCCTAAGAATAAAGTCTTAATGTTTTCTTAAGATAGCAAAGCATAGTAAAGAGAGAAATGGTCTAGGTGTTTGAAAATTTTAGTTTTATGTCATAAATTTGATATATACTAACTGTGTGCTCCTGAGCAAATCACATCACTTCTCAGGGTCTTAGACAACTCACTAAGAAGGGGCACATACACATTATGGGACATGCCATCAGAAGCATTAATGGAGAATTTCTTCTCCCTGGAGGTCCTGGGAGCAGTGGGTTCACAGATCTGAACCAAAAAAATCTCTCCCCAAAAACTCTTTGCTTTCTTTTTCATTTTATCAGAACTGCTAGACTTTACTCAGCATTTTTATGTCCCTCTCTTCTCTTTTCTCCCAATTTAAGAGAGCCCTCACTTAATAAGAGTGAGCCTGGAACAAGGCTGAACATATATGCCAGCTACTGCTTGTCAGAAGTTTGGTTGTCAAAAGTCAGCAAGTATCAATTCATAGATTTATGGCTCAAACACCTATTGGATGCCCACTATGAGTTAAATGTGCTAAATGAAAAATATCAACTATAAGAATATGGAAATAAATGAAAATGGAAAATATCAACTAGAACACCTTTCTAGGATCTTACAATCCTTTTTTTTCAGCCTTGAATGTCACCTTTATTTAGGATATCAATAAAGTTTCTTTTTGAAAATTATTTTTTCAATTAATAAGTATTTATTTTCTTTCCTTTCTACCTCCCACCTCCAACTGAATTAAAAAAAAATAAAGTTCTCATAACTAAAATACATAATTAAGCAAAATCAATTCCTAAATTAGCTATATTTAAAAATAATGTCTTCTTGGGGAAAGCTACATGGCTCAGTGGATAGTGCACTGGTCTTGGAGTCAGGAGGACTTGCATTCAAATCCAATTGTCTGGCATCCAGGACCACCTCTAGTCATCCTGATCCATATGTGGCCACTGGACCCAGATGACTTTAGAGGAGAAAGTGGGGCTGGTGACTTAACACAGCATCCCCTCACTCAAATTCAATTCATGTGCTTGTTAGGACATCATTTGCCTGATATCATGGTCTTCTTTGAGAATGAAGGACAAGGGGACAGCTAGGTGGCAATGGAGAGAGCACCAGCTCTGGAGTCAGGAGAACCTGAGTTCAAATGGGACCTCAGACACTTAATAATTTCTTAGCTGTGTGACCTTGCCTTAATTAAATTAAAAATTTTTTTAAAAAGAAAGAGAATGAAGAACAAACATCATCTGAAATTGTGATTTCTCATTCCATTGGTCAGAGTTCTCAAGGTTGTCAAGTTGTAGATAGACTTTGATAAGCTGATATAATAACAGCTGATGACAGCTAACATTTATATAGTGCTTACTGTGTGTTTAGCATTTTACAATTATTATCTCATTTGATCTTAACAATAATTTTGGGAGGTGGGTGCTACAATTAACCTCATTTTACAGATGAAGAAATTAAGCAAAGAGAGTAAAATGACTTGCCCAGAGTCACACAGCTGGTAAATATCCGGGACCAGATTTGAATTCAAGTATTTCTGATTCTAGACTTGGAACCCTGACCACAATGCTCCTGACAACTGAGATGTTGAGGGGGCCTTGGAACCCTGGAGTACATGGATCAATTAAAGGAATCTTAAGGGATTTAGCCTGGTAAGAAGACTTGTAGGAACTGAGAGATAGTTATCTTTAAGTATTTGAAGGCCTATTGGAAAAAAGAAAAAAAAGAAAAAAACAGAATCAGATTTGTTTTGCTTGTCCCTAAAGGGTAAGCCTAAGAGCAGTGTGTAGATGATTCAGGGAGATTGATTTCAACTTGAAATAAGGAAATTTCTAATGTTTATAGTGGTCCAAAGTTGATAAAGGCAGGCTCAGAAAGTAGTATGTGCCCCTCACCAAAGGTCTTCAAGTCAAGGATGGATAACAACTACTTGTTGAGAGAATTCCTGTATAAGGGATCCAAGTAACCCCTGGGGGTTCCTCCAGTTCCGTGGGGGAGACAATATGTAAGCAAATATGTATAAATAATATAGAGAGATTGTTATAATTATTGATAAAAATACAGCTGTAGATGATACAGAAACAGATGGAGATGATATAGATATTGCTATAGATACTGATATAGATGACATACAAAGTATTACTTTGGGGTATTTTCAGAGGGAATGTACTAAGATTTAGGACTGAGAAAGGTTTCTTACAGAAGGTAGACTTCAGCTAACTTTTGAAGGAAGCCAGGAGAAGGAAATGAGGAGGTAGAGCAATGGGAGGTACAGTGATAATGCCCCAAGATAGAATAATGTATGGAAGGAACAATAAAGAGGCCAATGTTGATGGACTGAAGAAAATATGGTAGGCAAGAAAACTGGAAAGATAGAAAAGGGTCACATTATAGAGGTTTTAAAAGTCAACAGAGAATTGGAGACAAGAAAAAGATATGCCTTAGAGACAGGTCATACATGTAGAACAATTGAGAATACAATCAGGATGTTCTGCTTTGTTTTGAAAGATTTGTTTTGAAAACACAAATTTCTTTCAATCAGAATGATATACTAGAGAATAATTTAAATACAATGCAACTTTCATTTTTGCTTTTTCACAATTTCATCGTTAAAAGATAGTAAACATTCCCGCCAGAGCTGAGAAGGTTTGATCTTCAAATACAGGACTCAGGTGAAGCACAGAGATTGGAGGAGAAGGGGAAAATATGAGGGACTTAATGATGATGAACTGCTTATACTCCTGTATAGAAAAATGACACTGATAATACTTATATGAACCTTCTCAATTAACAGAGCAGATAGAAGGAGCTTTTAAAGATGAAGCACAGGAGAAAGCTGAATTTGAACATTAAAATATGGTGTGAAAATGGAGTCAATAGAAAAAAGGGAAATGTAATGGGAGAAAAAGGAGAGGGGGGAATAGGCCAAGATATTTCATATAATAAGCTTTTTCTTTATTACAATGAACTATTGCAATGATATGGAAGGGGGAAGGCAAGGGGGAATGAGGAAATCTTTGCTCTCATCAGGTGGCTAGGAGAGGGGTATAGACATCTGGAGTAAGAAGGAGAGGGGGGGACAGGGGGAAGGGGTGGGGATGTGAATGAAGGAGGAGAGGATGGACCATGGGGGGAGAGTGAGTGGTCAGATATAACACATTTTCTTTTCTACTTCTTGCAAGGGGCTGGGATTGGATGGCCTGTCCAGGACCACAGGGCCAGGTGGATGCTGGACCTAAGAGGTGGTATGGGAGCTCGGGGCCTCTTGGCCCCAGGGCCAGGGATCTGTCTGCTGTGCCACTCAGCTACCCTACAGCAGAGTCAGCGTGAAAAGAGAGAGAAAATATAGTATATGGTAGTGGAGAAATACCAAAGGAGGGAGTTGATCAGCAATAGCAACAGTGGAAAAATAGGACTTAATCATAAAGAATGTGATCCACCCGCGACAGAGTTGGTGGTGTTGGAACACAGACTGAAGCACATTTTTTATTATTATTATTATTTTTTTTGGGGGGGTGCAGAGCAAATGGGGCTGGGTGGCCTGCCTGGGGCTGCATAGCAGGGTGATCGTTGGGTGTCTGAGGCCAGATTTGGACCCGCGTGCTCCTGGCTCAAGGGCCAATGCTCTGTCTGCCACCCAGCCGCCCCTACTATTATTACTATTTTATTTTATTTTGGGGTCTTTTTTTTTTCTTTTTTTGGTTTTTGCAGGGCAGTGGAGTTGGGGTGGCTTGCATGTCACTACAGCTGGGTGACTGTTGGGTGTATGGGGCCGGATATGGGCTCAGGTGCTCCTGGCTCCAGGGCTGGTGTGCCATCCACTGCGCCACCTGGCCATACTTACAATTTTTACTATTTTTTTAAATTTAAATTTAAATTTTTTTTCTCCCCTTTATTTTATCATTCAAGCAAGTCTATATTTTTTTGGAGGGAGAGAGTATTTGTTTACTCTTAAACAAGAATATTTTATTAATGTATAAAAAACATTATTTGTATAAAATGAGAATAAATAAATATTAAATTAAAAAATAGATTTTAAAAAAAGACAATATTAGAAGCAAACTAGGAGATCAAGTTGTAGTTTACCTGTCAGATCTATGGAAAGAGAAGAAGTTTATGATCAAGGAAGAGATGAAGAATATTAAAAACAAACTAGATAATTTTGATTACATTAAATTAAAAAGCTTTTGCACAGACAAAACCACTGTAACCAAGATCAAAAGAAATGTAGCAAATTGAGAAACAATTTTTATAACTAGTATTTCTGACAAGGACTCATTTCAAAAATATATAGAGAACTGAGTCAAGTTTATTTAAAAAAAAAAACAAGGCATTCCCCAATTGACAAATGGTCAAAGGATATGCAGAGACAATTTACAGATGAAGAAATCAAAACAATCCATAGTCATATGAAAAATTGCTCTAAACCATTACTTATAAGAGAAATGCAAATTAAAGCTTCTCTGAGGTACCACCTCACACCTCTCAGACTGGCCAATATGACCAGAAAGGACAATGACCAGTGTTGGAAGGGATGTGGGAAATCTGGGACACTAATACATTGTTGGTGGAGCTGTGAACTCATCTAACCTTTCTGGAGAGTAATTTGGAATTATGCCCAAAGGGTAATAAAAATGTGCATACCCTTTGATCCAGAAATACCAATACTGGGTCTATACCCTGAAGAGATTATGAAAAAGGATAAAAACTTCACTTGTACAAAAATATTCATAGAAGCTCTGTTTGTGGTGGCAAAGAATTGGAAATTGAGTGACTGTCCATCAATTGGGGAATGGCTGAACAAATTGTGGTATATGTACATTATGGAACACTATTGTTCTATTAGGAACTAGGAGGGATGGGGATTCAGAGAAGCCTGGAAGTATCTGCATGAACTGATGCTGAGCGAGATGAGCAGAACAAGAACAACACTGTACACCATAACAGTAACATGGAGTTGATAATCAATCTTAATGAAATTGCTCATTCCATCAGTGTAACAATCAGGGACAATTTTGGGTTATCTGCAATGAAAAATACCATCTATATCCAGAGAAAGAATTGTGGAGTTTGAACAAAGACCAAAGACTATTTCCTCTAATTTAAAATAAACAAACAAACAAAATTATCTTATTAATGTAATTTTGCTATATCTTATATTTTATTTTTTTTCCTTAAGGATACGATTTCTCTCTCAACACATTCAATTTAGATCAATGTATATCATGGAAACAATGCAAAGACTAACAGACTGCCTTCTAAGGGGGGTGGGGGGAGGGAAGTGAGATTAGGGGAAAAACTGTAAAATTCATAAATAAATAAATAAATAAATGGGAAAAAAGATAGCAAGCATTCCATCAATATAATAATATAATATAATACAATACAATACGATACGATAATAAGGGACAATTTTAGAGTACCTGCAATGGAGAATACCACCTGTATCCAGAGAAAGAACTGCGGAGTTTAAACAAAGACCAAAGTCTATTACCTTCAATTTTTTTTAAGTGTCTTATGAAAATTGTAAAACTCAAAATAAATAAAATCTTTAAATAAAAAAGTGTCTTTTGTCTATCAGACTGCCTTCTGTGGGGGGTGGGAGTGGGGGAGGGAAGCAAGATTAGGGGAAAATTCAATAAAAATAAAAATGGGAAAAAATGGGAAAAAAAAACAAAAAAGTGTCTTATGTACAATATAATTCTGCTATCTCTAATATTTTATTTTCTCAAGGATATGATTTCTTTCTCAACACATTCAATTTTGATCAAAGTATAGCATGGAAACAATGTAAAGATTATCAGACTAGCTTCTGTGGGGGGAGAGGGGAGGGAAGGGAGGGTGGGGGGAAAATTATAAAATTCAAAACTTTGCAAAAATGATAGGGAGAGGGGCGACTAGGTGGCGTAGTGGATAAAGCACCGGCCCTGGAGTCAGGAGTACCTGGGTTCAAATCCAGTCTCAGATACTTAATAATTGCCTAGCTGTGTGGCCTTGGACAAGCCACTTAACCCTATTGCCTTGCAAAAAAAAAAATCTAAAAAAAATGATAAGGAGAAACTACTATTGTATATAATTGGAAAACTAATAAAATATTTTTTTAAAAAAGAGCAAGAATGAAGAATATTGCACTACTTTACAATACTTCCACAATCAAACTTCAGGTGTTTTTCAAGGTGAATTTATGGTGAATCATTTGATGACACAGGAGCTAAGGGAGGAAAAAGGTTGGTTTGAATCACCAAATCCCTATTCACCTTCCAATAAGACTTCTAGCCCCCTAAAGCTTTGTCAGCCTGGCCCTATGCAAGTGGAGTCAAGTAGCAACCCCAGCTATTAATACAATCATTATTTTTGAGTATTTCTTAACCACTTGTCATGTATAAAATTGTGCTACCATATTGATTGGTTCCTATCTTTTTTGTGTGAGCCGGACTCCACTTTTCCATAAGTCCTGTGGTTTTTGTTGAACAATTTAGCCTAGCATAGTGATATTTTGGATATGTTGAGTTATAGTAGTCAGTCTGTGTGATGAATCTTTGCTGTTGTTCAGTGCCTTTAGTCATGTTCAACTTTTCATGACCCTATTTGGGGTTTTCTTGGCAAAGATACTGTAATGATTTTGCTGTTTCCTTCTCTAGAGGTCAAAAGCAAAAACAGGTTAAGGATGCAGTTAATATGGGTCTGAGGTTAAATTTGAACTCAGGTCTCCTTGACTCCAGTCTATACACTCTGTCCACTGTAACACCTAGCTTGTGCTATTATTGTATTGCTCAAATTCACTTTAAAAAATTTATTCTGGTATAGCATCTAAATTCTTAGAGAAGTTGAGGGACTTACAGGAAGACATAGACAACAGAACTCTACTGGAGGGGAGACTTCAACCTCCCACTCTCAGATTTAGATAAATCTAACCATAAAATAAACAAGAAGGAAGTTAAGGAGGGAAATAGATTGTTATAAAACCTAGACATGATAGACCTTTGGAGAAAGTTGAATGGGAATAGAAAGGAATATGCTTTTTTCCTGCAATACATGGCACTTACACAAAAACTGACCATGTACTAGGGCATAAGAACCTAATAATCAAATGCAGAAAGGCAGAAATAGTGAATACATCCTTCTCAGATCATAATGCAATAAAAATCACATGTAATAATGATCCAAGGAGAGACAGACCTAAAATTAATTGAAAACTAAACAACCTCATTTTAAAGAATGAGTGGATCAAACAACAAATTATAGAAAGAATTAATGATTTTATCCTAAATAATGACAATAAAAAGACAACATACCAAAACTTGTGGGATACAGCCAAGGCAGTTGTCAGGGAATATTTTTTTATTAATTAAAGACAGAGAAGACTAGAAAAAAAATTTGTCAGTTTTTCTTATTGTACTATGTATGGAAATGCTTGTTTTCCCCCATAAATTAAAAATAAAATAATTTTAAAATTGCAAAGCAAATAAAATAAAATAAAATAAACTATTCAGACTACTCTAGGAAACATACTATAATTTCATGTATTAGAATGCTCTAATAATGCTCCACTTTTTCCCTTGTGTTAAATGTCATCATATTCATTTATGAAGGCTTTATGAGAGGATGTAAAAAAGAACTATGCAGGATGAGAAGGCATGGACAGTGTTCTAACTGTACCACATTCTTTAAATGCTTACATGCATAAATTAGAGAAAGAAGAGATCAATGAACTAAACATGCAACTAAAAACATTAGAGAAAAAACAAATTAAAAACCCCCAATTAAATACCAAATTAGAAATTCTAAAAATTAAAGAATTTAATAAAATCAAAAGCAAGAAAACTATTTAACTAATAAATAAAACCAAGAGTTGATTTTATGAAAAAAACAATAAAATTGATAAACCTCTGGTAAATTTGATTTTAAAAAAGAAAGAAGAAAACCAAATTGCTAGTATCATAAATGAAAAAGGTGAACTCAACACCAATGAGGAGGAAATTACAATAACAATTCAGAATTATTTTGCCTAACTGTATGCCCATAAATTTGAGTGAAATTGGATGAATCTAAGTGAAATGGATGAATATTTACAAACATATAAGTTGCCCAGGTTAAATAAAGAGGAAATTAAATAAGAAAAAATCTCCAGGGCCAGATAGATTCACAAGTGAATTCTATCCAACATTTAAGAAGCAATTGGTTCCAATTCTATATAAACTCTTTGGAAACATAGGTGAAGACAGAACTCTGCTTAACTCTTTTTATGACACCAATGGGGTATCACCAATACCTAAACCAAGAAGAGTCAAAAGTGCGAAAGAAAATTATAGACCTACCTCCCTAATGAATATAGATGCAAAAATCTTAAAGAAAATCTTAGCAAAGCAATTACAGCAAATTATCACTAGGGTAACACATTATGACTAAGCAGGATTTATCCCAAGAATGCAGGGTTGGTTCAATATTAGGAAAACTGTTAGTTTAACTGTATCAATAACAAACCTATCAGAAATCATATGATTGTATCAATAGATGATGAAAAAGCCTTTGACAAAATACAGCACCCAATTCTACTAAAAACACTAGCAAGTGTAGGAATAAATGGCTTCCTAATATGCAATATCTATCTGAAACCATCAACAAGCATTATATGCAATGGGGATAAGCTATAAGCATTCCCAGTAAGATCAGAGGTGAAACAGGGATGCCCCATTATTACCACTACTATTCAATATTATTAGCTTCAGTAATAAGAAAAGAAATTGAAGGAATTAGAATTGGGAAGGAAGGAATAACTCTCACTCTTGCAGATGACAGGATGGTATACCTAGAGAATCCTAAAAAATCATCTAAAAAAACTACTAGAAACAATTAGCAACTTTAGCAAAGTCACAGGATATAAAATAAACCCTCACAAATCCTCAGCATTTCTATATATTACTAACAAGATACAGCAGCAAGAACTGAAAGAGAAATCCCATTCAAAGTTACTTCAGACAATATAAAATACTTGGGAGTCTACCTGACAAGGCAGACTCAGAAATTCTATGAAAACAACTACAAAACACTTCTCTGACAAATAAAATCAGATTTAAATAACTGAGCAAATATCGACTGCTCATGGATAGGCCAATCTAATATAATAAAAATGACAATTCTACCTAAATTAAACTACTTATTTAATACCCTATCAATCAAAATTCTAAAATATCATTTTAATGAATTGGAAAAAATTATAAGTAAATTCATATGGACAAATAAAAAGTCAAGAATTTCCAGGGATTTAATGAATAAAAGTCCAAAAGAAGGTAACTTAAGCCCTATCAGATCTAAAATTTTATTATAAAGCATCAGTCATCAAAACTGTCTGGTATTGGCTAAGAAATAGAGTGGTGGATCAGTAGAATAGATGCAAAAGAGATAGCAGGAAATAGTTATAATAATCTGCTGTTTGATAAACCCAAAGAGTCCAGCTTTTGGGATTAAAACTCTCTCTTTGATAAAAACTGTTGGGAAAATTGAAAGTTAGTATGTTAGAAAGTTGGATTAGATCAACATCCCCTACCCTATACCAAGATAAGATCAAAATGGATTTAGACAAAAAAGACAATATTATAAGCAAACTAGGAGATCAAGGAATAGATTACCTGTCAGATCTATGGAAAGGAAAGCAGTTTATGACCAAGGAAGAGATGGAGAACATCATTAAAAACCAGATAATTTGGGGGCAGCTAAGTGGCGCAGTGGATAGAGCACTGGCCTTGGAGTCAGGATACCTGGATTCAAATCCGACCTCAGACACTTAATAACTAACTAGCCGTGTGGCCTTGGGCAAGCCACTTTTCCCTATTGCTTTGAAAAATCTAAAAAAAAACTAGATAATTTTGATCACATTAAATTAAAAAACTTTTGCACAGACAAAATTGTTGCAGCCAAGATCAAAAGAAATGTAGTAAATTGAGAAACAATTTTTACAACTAGATTTCTGACAAAGGACTCATTCCTAAAATATATAGAGAACTAAATCAAATTTATAAAAAACAAAACAAAAACAAGCCATCCCCAATTGACAAATGGTCAAAGGATATGCAGAGACAATTTACAGATGAAGAAATCAAAGTGATACATAATCATATGAAATATTGCTCTAAATCTTTACTGATTAGAGAAATGAAAATTAAAGTATCCTCTGAGGTACCACCTCACACCTCTCAGACTGACCAACATGACCAGAAAGGATAATGATCAATGTTGGAAGGGATGTGGGAAATCTGGGACACTATTACATTGTTGGTGGAGCTGTGAACTCATCCAACCTTTCTGAAGAGCAGTTTGGAACTATGCCTGGACAACAAAAATGTGTATATCCTTTGATCCAGCAATACCACTACTGGGTCTATACCCAGAAGAGATGATGAAAAAGGGTAAAAGCATCACTTGCACAAAAATGTTCATAATAGCTCTATTTGTAGTGGCAAAGAATTGGAAATTGAGTGAATGTCCATCAACTGAGGAATGAGTGAACAACTTGTGGTATGTCTGGTATTGGCTAAGAAATAGAATGGTAGATCAGTAGAATAGATTAGGTGCAAAAGAGATAGCAGGAAATGGTTATAATAATCTGCTGCTTGATAAACCAGCATTATGAAACACTATTGTTCTATTAGAAACCAGGAAGGATGGGAATTCAGAGAAGCCTGGAAGGATTTGCATGAAATGATGCTGAGCAAGATGAGCAGAACCAGAAGAACATTTGTACACCAAAATAGCAACATGGGGTTAATGATCAATCTTAATGGACTTGCTCATTTTATGAGTGCAACAATTAGGAACAATTTTAGGGTATCTGCTATGGCGAATACCATCTGTATCCAAAGAAAAATAGTGGAGTCTAAACAAAGAACAAGAATATTACCTTAAATTTAAAAAAAAAAAAGTTATTTTATTATTCAATTTTGCTATCTCTTATATTTTATTTTTTCCTTAAGGATATGATTTCTCTCTCAATACATTCAATTTTGATCAGTATATAGCATGGAAACAACATAAGGACTATCAGACTGCCTTCTATGGGGGTAGAGAAGGAAACAAGATTAGGGGGGAAACTGTAAAATTTTAAAAAAATAAGATCAATACAAAAAACCTTATTCACTCCAGCACCACCACCACCACCACCCCCTCTCCCCCCAAAAAATCCACCCTTCTTCTCATTTCTCTAATTCCTTCTTCTAAGAATTCTGGCATCAACTTTGATTGTTCCCCTCCCTTACTATTCTTGAGTCCAATCAGTCCCAATGCCTCTTTGCTACTTCAAAGGTTCTCAAGAATGTGGTACAGTTAGAACACTGTCCATGCCTTCTCATCCTGCATAGTTCTTTTTTACATCCTCTCATAAAGCCTTCATAAATGAATATGATGACATTTAACACAAGGGGAAAAGTGGAGCATTATTAGAGCATTCTAATACATGGAATTATAGTATGTTTCCTAGAGTAGTCTGAATAGTTTATTTTATTTTATTTTATTTGCTTTGCAATTTTAAAATTATTTTATTTTTAATTTATGGGAGAAAACAAGCATTTCCATACATAGTACAATAAGAAAAACTGACAATTTTTTTTCTAGTCTTCTATGCCTTTAATTCTTTTTAAAATTTTTTAAATTTATTTTAAGATTTTATTTATTTTGAGTTTTGCAATTTTCCCCAATCTTCCTCCCCTCCTCCCCTCCCCCCACAGAAAGCAGTCTGTTAGTCTTTACAGTATTTCCATGGTATACATTGATCTAAGTTGAATGTGATGAGAGAGAAATCATAACATTAAGGAAGAAAAATATAGTATAAGAGACAGCAGAATTACATAATAAAATAATGGGTTTTTTTTTTCTAAATTAAAGGTAACAGTTTTTGGTCTTTGTTCAAATGCCACGATTCTTTCTCTGGATACAGATGGTATTCTCCATCACAGATACCCCAAAATTGTCCCTGATTGTTGCCCTGATGGAATGAGCAAGCCCATCAAGGTTGGTCATCACTCCCATGTTGCTGTTAGGGTGTACAATGTTTTTCTGGTTTTACTCATCTCACTCAGCATCAGTTCATGCAAATCTTTCCAGGCTTCCCTGAATTCCCATCTCTCCTAGTTTCTAATAGAACAATAGTGTTGCATGACATACATATACCACTTTGTTAGTGGCCTTTGTTAGGCCATTCCCCAATTGAAGGACATTTACTTAATTTCCAATTCTTTGCCACCACAAACAGGGCTGATATGAATATTTTTGTACAAGTGATGTTTTTACCCTTTTTCGTCATCTCTTCAGGGTATAGACCCAGTAGTGGTATTGCTGGATTAAAGGGTATGCACATTTTTGTTGCCCTTTGGGTGTGTGAATAGTTTATTTTATATAAAGAGCTGAGAAAATACTAGATGTCTTCATTCTTTCTGATATGTATTTTCAGCTATGTTCTCTTAATTTTTGTTAAATCACTTTTTTAAAAAATGTATGGGATAAACATGCTGCTTAGGTTTCCTTTCTCTTCTAAGTATAATCAATAGTATGTTACCTTAGACATTAAAGTAAGAACTAGTAATCATTGTAGTAATCATTTTATTTTAGGAAGAAATATATGTCAAATATTGTAATCTAATGTTAGCTCACTAAAACTCTTGTAGTCTGATAACAGTATTTAACTATCAGAAAGCTGAATAATGGAATTGAATTACCCCTTGGTCTCTAAAATAAAAACTTCAAGGTATCTTTAAATGTTTTTAAAATGATCTTTCTTTTATTCTTTTTTTTTTAAGTTTTTTTGCAAGGAATGGGGTTAAGTGGCTTGCCCAAGGCCACACAGATAGGTAATTATTAAGTGTCTGAGGCCAGATTTGAACTCAGGTACTCCTGACTCCAGGGCTGGTGCTCTATCTACTGCTCCACCTAGCCACCCCGCTTTCTTTTATTCTTAAAAGAACTAAGTTGCATTCTATTCCATTCATTTTTGCATGTATAAACACTGAAGTCTAGGAAAATAAAAGTATTAACAGCAAAATTTTTTTTACATCTTTCATATAGAACTAAACTCAGTGTGTTGAAGACCTTCATAAAAGAAGTTTTTTTTTTTAATTGCAATGATACCAATGTAACAGGAACATTGGATCTTAGTTAAGTAAGTTAGGAAAAAGGTCTTCAGAACTCACACTATCCCTCTGTGAGCCTTCACTCTTGTTGCATGAAGTTTTTACTTCCTTTTCTAATCATAGATACTACCATTTATGCTACTCACTTTTTTTTCTCAAGTGATATTATATTTTATTTTATTTTTACCAATAGCATGTCATGAAAGTTTTTCAACATTTATTCACAAGCATATGCATATTTTTAAGTTATATAATTTCCTTCCACCCTCCATTCCTACTCTCCTCCCCTCAGCAGGTGAACAGTCATACAAATTTGTATTTAAAATGTTTACAGATAAGTCATTTTTGGTATGAGAAATTAGGATTAAGGGAAAAGAAAGAAAATCATGAGATAGAAAAGAAAAACATGAGAGAAATTTTTAAAAAATTAATGTAGTGCTCATTTAGATTCTGTAGGGGTTTTTTTGGTTTGGTTTGGTTTTTCTTCTTCTGATGTGTATAGCATTGTCCATAACAGGCCTGCCAGGGTTGTCCTAGCTCTCTGAACTGATAAGAGGAGCTGCTTATATTATGGTTGATCAACTCACAATGTTGTTTTTAATGTGTTCGATGTTCTCTTGGTTCTGCTCCCTTCACTATCTGCTACTTACCCTTACATTCCAGAATTCTTAGAAAAAGGAAATAGAGAAGTGAAAAGGGTTGATTTTTTTTTGAGGGGGTGGTGTTGGAGGAGAGGATTTGATTGATAACTTTCCTTTTATGCATTAGTGGCTCTGAGCAATATATTCATAGCACAATCAGTTGACTATTTGACCCCAACATATAGCTATACTATCCACTATGCTATGCTAAATAGTTCAATAAAACTCAGAGGACTTATGGGGAAAATGAAGTCAGGGGCACAATGCCCATGAACTTTACCAGTGACACACAAAAGAAAGATAGAAGCCTAATCAATAAGGTAGCACAATTTTTTACAAGTTAAATGGTTATTTTAATAATACACTTTACTTATGTCCACAATATATCTTTTCCCTTCTTCCTGGGTTATCCACAGCTTTTGATTCTTTAGAGATTATGCTGTTCTGTGATTATCAGTCATAAAAACACATTAAGAGAATGTTAGAACTAAACAGATGAAATTTGATATTGGAGAAAAGTTTGGGATCATTGAAACCTCTGTATAACTTGTCAAATACAATCCATCCCAATTTTCTTCTGCCTTGTTCAATCCTCAGCCTAGCTCACTGTTTATTTGTAAGACCAATTCAAGATGGAAGGTTTAAGGGTCAGCTAAGGTGATGCCCTGACCCTGGAGTCAGGAGAAATGAGTTCAAATTCTACCACAGACACTAGTTGTGTGACCCTGGGCAAGCTATTTAATCCCATTGCCAACAAAACAACAATAACCAAAAATATGTAAGTACTAAAAATATAGGCAGTTAAAGATACAGATTTGCTCTATTACCAGGCAGAGCACAAAATGGGCATACCAAAGTTTAGCAAAGATCTCTGTCAATGTCATGGAGGATATCTGGCATAGTGTCCAAATAGAAAAAGGATTCCTTGGAGTGGCTAGGTGGTGTAGTGGATAAAGTACAGCCCTGGAGTCAGGAGTATCTGGGTTCAAATCCGGTCTCAGACACTTAATAATTACCTAGCTGTGTGGCCTTGCTCAAGCCACTTAACTCCATTTGCCTTGCAAAAAACCTAAAAAAAAAAGATTCCTTATAGATGAGGTTTTCTAGAAGTTCTTTTTTTACATATAAAATAATATGCATTACATTAAGCTCTAGAAGACTGCAAGATGTCCTGAATGAAACATTATTGTTGTCAGTCAAACACCATTTGGAGTTTTCTTGGCAGAGATACTAGAGTGGCTTGTTATTTCCTTCTCCAGTTCATTTTAGAGATAAGCAAACTGAGGAAGAGTTATATGACTTGCCCAGGGTCACAGCTTGAGTCTAAGGTCAAATTTGAACACAGAAAGATAAGTCTTCCTGATTCTAGACCTGGCACTCTTCTCCACCCTACCACCTTTTCCATTATGAAACCTAAAACCACTCAAGGAAAAATAAATCAGCCTAATAGTTCAAAAAAGAAAAATCATATCGATTGCTCAGACTATGAAATACAGATAGATCGCTATTAGATACATAGACTCCAGTTCCTCAATATTTGTTGAATCTTTCTCCTCTATTTTCTTCCCACAGCCACTAAGCTAATGTATACTTTCATCACAACTCTTATGAATTATTACAGGATCCCAAGACTTCTGACCAAGGCACCTAGATCAAATAGAGAAGGACTGAGTAGGTGTTCTCCAGGATTCATTTTTTTTGCTATGTATATGACCTAGATTCATCATTGGTCAAAACCCTCTTTTCTCTCTGTTCTTTTGCAGGGCAAGATAGGCAGGAACAATAGACAACTCTCTGCACCCCCCCCCCCCAGCCATATTTGTTTGCCATATATCCAGGTACCATTTGACTCACTATTAGTCTCATCTTCTGAAACAAATGCTCCTTCATCACAATACAGAAGATCAACCTAATAAATACTGGCTAGAACTTCTGGCTCTCCCTGGTTTTTTCTGTTGGATATTATTGCCTCCAACTATTGCTTCTCACTCCTACACTCAGCTGCCCTGGTTTCCACAGAGTGGTTAGGGATTATTAACAAACTATCATAGTCTCCTGAAGATTTTTCTTGCCTCTAATCTCTTTACTTCAAGCCATCCTTCACACATCAGCCCCTATAATCTTGATCACATGGCTCTGCTCATATCACTACACTGCTCAAAAACCTTCTATACCTCTTCATTGCTTACTAAGTAAAGTGAAAATTGTTTATCTTAGCATCACTTATACAAAAATATTCATAGCGGCCCTGTTTGCGGTGGCAAAGAATTGGAAATTAAATAACTGTCCTTCATTTGGAAATGGCTTAACAAACTGTAGTATGTGTATGCCATGGAACACTATTGTCCTATTAGAAATCAGGAGGATGGGAATTCAGGCTTTGCATGAACTGATGCTGACTGAGATGAGCAGAACCAGAAAAACATTGTAAACCCTAACAGCAACATGGGCGTGATGACCAAGCTCTATATACTTACTCATTCCATCAGTGCAACAATCAGGGACAATTTTGGGGTATCTGCGATGGAGTATAACATCTGTATCCAGAGAAAGAATCATGGAGTTTGAGCAAAGACCAAAGACTATTACCTCCAATTTAGAAAAAAAAACCCTGTTATCTTATTATATAATTCTGCTCTTATACTTTATTTTTCTTCCTTAAGGATATGACCTCTCTCATCACATTCAACTTAGATCAATGTATACCATGGAAACAATGTAAAGACTAACAGAATGCCTTCTGTGCTGGTGGGGGGGGGGGGGAGGGAAGGAAGATTAGGGGAAAACTTATGAAACTCAAAATAAATAAAATTTAAAAAAAAAAGAAAAGAAAATTGTTTTTCTTGGAATACAGGTCTTTCTATAATTTGGCCCCAAACTTCTTTGAGTCTCATTATCACTCCCCTCCAGATATCCTATGTGTTCCCGGCCTATCTTATCTCTGTGACTTTGCCCATGCCACTAGAAGTTCTGCTACTAATTTTCTATGGAATCCCTAAAACATCTTTGCTTATCTATAATATCACTGAGGTTCCCTCTTCCAATGAAATCAAAGGTTTGGACCAAAATAATGACAATAATATTGCTTTTCGGTCATGTCCATGATACTTCATGACCCCATTTGGGGTTTTCTTGGCACTGAATGTTTTGTGTGATGTTTCTTTTCTAATTCATTTTACAGATGAGGTAACTGAGGCAAACAGGGTTAAGTGTCTTGTCTAGGTCACTCAGATAGTAAGTATCTGAGGCAAGATTTGAACTTAGGAAGATGAGTCTTCCTGACTCCAGACCTAGTGCTCTATCTAGCTGTACTATCTAGT
Source organism: Macrotis lagotis (assembly GCF_037893015.1). Taxonomy (NCBI): domain Eukaryota; kingdom Metazoa; phylum Chordata; class Mammalia; order Peramelemorphia; family Peramelidae; genus Macrotis; species Macrotis lagotis. The sequence goes on along the minus strand of NC_133665.1, from coordinate 10,153,252 downwards.
GTACTAACCAGCTGTACCCCACCCAGGTTATGAGTGATACTAAGGAGTTACTGTGATTGTTCTAATGCTCAAGCTCCAATTCTGGTATATTCCTTCCCAATGTCATTGCCAGTGATTACTGTCTCAATATTATCTTTGCAGTTGATATCTCCTTGATATTTTAGAGAAGCAATCAACACCAATTAGCTTTTACAAAGGGATACTGATGAAAAAGATATTGTTTTAGGGTAACTAATATGGAAATATGTGTAACACAATTGTACATGAATAACCTATAGCTAAATGTTGCCAATTATTAAAAATTTAGAAATAGAAGACAGAAGATTTAAGGTCACTGAAAAGGCAAGAAAGAATTCAAAGGGGCAGCTAGGTGGCACAGTGGATAAAGCAAAGGCCCTGGAGTCAGGAGTACCTGGGTTCAAATCCAGTCTCAGACACTTAATAATTACCTAGCTGTGTGGCCTTGGGCAAGTCACTTAACCCCATTTGCCTTGCAACATCTCTGGGATGTTAAAACTGCTCAGGATTTTATGATAGCAAATTATTACAAATATACAAGTTAAAACTCCTAGAAAAGCAGTAACCACTTTCAGAATAGGCTAGATGAGTTTGAGTGAGAGAGGAGAGAGAGGAGAGAGACAGAGAAGCAGCCCTGACTATGTGGCATGGGGGCCCATGGTGAACCACTAGGGCCTAGCATGGGAGCACATGGCCTAGGAAGGAAGAGAGATGTAGATATCCTGCATGATTAGAAGATAGAATCAAAAAGAAGAGCCTGAGCTTCCTCTTAAATACCTTCTGTGGTAGGTTGGGCAGGGGGTGGTGCTTGGGGAGTGGTCTTGCACCTTTGGACAGGTATCCTCCAAAGGCAGGCTACATACCTTTTGACCCAAGGTGAGCGACCTCTAAGTTCAACATGTCATTTCCAGGCACACTAGTGTTATATTGATCCTTCCTATTCCAAGGATAAGTGGAAGGGAAAATGGGGGATAAGACACAAACAACAGGGGTCAGGCTACATCTCAGCATATCAGAAACTTAGGGGTTGGAAAGAAGGAGACAGGATACAAATTTTACATTAAACAATGAAACAATAGGAGTTAATTTATATCTCAAGAGCAAAGAACCTTCCACACCCTTTAACAAGATTTTAACAGCATTAAGATTACAGAATTTATTTCTGCTGCATTCATAATCTCTCATAATTCTCTGCATCAAGATTACTTGCTGTTCTGGGGAGAGGGAGGAAAAAGATGAGAGGAAAATTTAAGTAGAAAATTATCTTTACATATATAATTGGAAAAATAAATAATAATAAAAGAAAAGATGTTGTTTGACAATTTTCAATAGAAAGAGGACTAATGACATCACCCATGATGTCTTGTAAATCAGATTTAAGTGAAGCAGAGCTGCAGAAAGTCATCAACCTCACTCCTCCTGAATCATCAAAGTCTAGTGACAGGAAAAAAAGTCAGGATCACTGGCAATGGCCCAGGATGCAGTGGATGAGCATGGTATCTTTGATGTCTGACCAAGAGAGAGTCTCTAAGTCTCCATAGTGCCTGCTTCAGTCACCTTCATGTCTATTGGAACAAATTGTTTTTATCTGCCCATTCTGCTGGGGGAAATCTTCAATGTTTCAAGTAGATATACCCCTAACTCACCAAACAGTTTAAGGCCTATCAGTTACCCTCAACTTGGGTTACCCATCTGCAAAGGCAGTTTTATTGTCCACTGTGCATGATATAGTTCCTTGGAGTCACAGAGAGTTGGGTGAAGGTGGACATCAAAGGAAAATGAGCAACTCTGAAAAGGGTTAATCAAGACCTCATACAAAGGTGCTAGTCCTCCCTGTACATCCCACACACCCTGTTGAAAATATATTTAATATGAACCAAAGTACAAAAGTGTTTTCCCTAACCAAATCACCCTCTTTCCTTCATAGACTTGATCTCTAGACTGGGTTTCAAAAAGAGGAAAACTGCCTTTTACTCAAATACTATCTATCCTGCAAGAGCTAACCCTTTTCTCAACAATCACGTCTCTGCCACTCCAACCCAGTTCTAGAACCAAAATCAAATCAACTCTGCCTTTGTTCCTTCATAGGGTGTGTCTAGCTACTCTCTAATAACCAGGCTCCCTGACCCCATTACTTCCCTAACCAAAGTGCCTCTCTCCTTAATAAATTATCTACTCCAGAATGTAATCTCCTTGAGGGAGGTACTATCTTAACTTTTGTATTAGTATTTTAAGCACTTTATACTTTTTTATTCACTAATTGTCTGCTTCTCCTATTTGTATGACCACTCCTTCCTCGGCTCCCACATCCCACTTGCTAACTGTGGCTCTGCCCTGTAGTTGTTCAGTCATTTTCAGTTGTGTCTGACTCTTCCTGGCCCTATTTGGGGTTTTCTTGGCAAAGTTAATGGAATGGTTTGCCACTTTCTTCTCCAGCTCATTTTATAGATGAGGAAACTGAGGCAAACAGGGCTAAGTGACTTGCCTAGAGTCACATGACTAATCAGTGTCTAAGGGTAGATTTGAACTCAGGATGATGTCTTTCTAATTTTCCACTGAACCTCCTAAGTGCCTCAAATATTAGGATTAGAATTAGAAAGACCTGAGTTTGGGGCGGCTAGGTGAGGCAGTGGATAGAGCACGGGCCCTGGAGTCAGGAGTACCTGAGTTCAAATCTGACCTCAGACACTTGGCCTTGGGCAAGCTACTTAACCCCATTGCCTAGCAAAAACTAAAAAACAAACAAAAAAAAAAGACCTGAGTTCAATTCAGATCTTTCTGACTCCAAGCATGCTATTCACTATGCCATCTAGTTGCCCAAAGCTCTGTCCTGTGCTTTCTATTCTCTTTCTAAATTCTCTCTCGGTGACTTCATTAGCTTCCATGGATTCAATTATCATCTTTCTGCAATGGGATTCTAGAACTGTATATCTTGCCCTGATCACTCCCACCTAGAACTCCGTGCCTGAATCACCTTCTTGATAGTCTCAAGTAGATTTCTCAAATTTAACATCTCTATAACATAACTCATTTTCTTTCCCCTCAGACCCACTTTTCTTTCAGATTTCTCTTTTTCATTCCTATCATTCAGTTCTACAAAATTGGAGTCATCTTTGACTCCCCACCCTTTCTCACCTCAAATATCTATCTAGTTGATATGTATTGTTGGGTCTTTTTCTCTGTCCGAATTCATGACTTCATCACTTCTCACTTGAATTGCAGTAATAGACTCTAAATTGGTCTCCCCACCCCTACCTTCCAATCCATCCTTAACCCAAGATTTAAAATATATTTATATGTATTATATTACATATAATATATGTAATAAATTACATAATATAATTTTAATATGCAATATATAATATAAACCCAGATTTATATTCCCAAGGCACAAATTTAACCTTGTCTCTTCTCTAATTTATAAGCTCAGGTGATCAACTCTATTGTCTCTAGGATATATTATAAACTCCTTTGGCATCTAATTCTCATTCTATATCCAGTTTACCTTTCTGGCTTGTTTGTATGTGTAAATCATGGATGCATACTTTTACATATAAATTCTACCCCTTCCTATATTTTATGGTTAACCCAACTTGCCTTCTTTGTGCTCCTTACACACACCATTCCATTACCCATCTCTACACCTTTGCTATATCTCTCTAAACCTGTGCCTCTGAATCTTACCCTTTCTTTAAAATTCAACTTACATGCCACCTTCTATGGGAAACATTTCTTGATCCCCACCCCACTCCAGTTGCAAATGCCTTCCACCCCCCTAAAAAATCCTTAATATTTACTTTGAATATATTCACTAGTGTTACAGTCTACTTAGAAGCAATGAGGAACTCTAAAATAGAAGACTAATTTCATCAATTGTACATAAGGAAAGGAAGATGGATGGACCTCATGGCAAGAAGACAGGAGGACAGCCAACTTGCTCCACTATAACTTTTACAATATCAGGAGAAGCTTGAAGGCCTTCAGTTAGTTGGAACATTAACCTTTTTTTTAACTTTGACTTTATTTTCAGATCTGTATTCTCTCCTTTTCTTCTCCCACACATTGAGAAAGCAAGAAAATAAATGCCATTAAAAACAAGCAAGACTGAGCAAAACAAATAGCTACATTAGACATGTCCATAAAGGGGGAAAAGAACACATGAAGAAAGGAAGAAAGGAAGGAAATATTACAGGCATATAGGAAAAAAGGGAATGCAGGCAGATTGGAAGGAAAGAAGGAAGAAAGGGAGAGAGGAAAAAAAGAAAGTGGGATATTATGAGTGGAAGTCAAACTTGGTAAAGGTTTTGGTTGGTTTGCTGAACTGATTTTTTCCTCCCTTTTTTACTATTGGCTGGGAAGGGAGGGATATATTTGGAAATGAAAGTAATATAAAAAATTTAAAAAATAACAAAGCAGTTTTTAAAAAGGGAATATTTAAAAGGGAAGGTAGAACAGAATTACAAAGAAGAGAGACTAAGAGTTCAGCTTGAGCACTAAGTTTTCCTCAAAGCATTATGGACAGCCCCCCCCCCCCTTTCTGATCAGTGGGACACTGCTTGGTTAGCAGCACCTGCTAAGAATGAGGAAAGAGGAGGCCCACGTGATTCCCTACAACTGCTAAATTCTGTCAACATGAACTCACTACATTATTAACCTATTGCTTAACTAGATGTTTTACTTTGCAATAGAGATTTTGAAATGTATATAGTAATTGTTCAACATTTCTTTAATATTTTCCAGTTTTTAAAGGACTTGATATCCATTAGGTATTCAGTAATCTACAACACGAAAAGAATAGTTTTTTCCAAAATATATGTATTTCTAAATATTGAAAGTTTTATCTTCATTTCTCCAATCTTTTTTTCTGTATATCTTCAGAGTGACAGGTGTATTGCATAAGACTATAATAAATAAATAATCTTCATTAAGAAGTGGTGTCCATTTAGAAATTTGAAATGAACTTTTATTATGTCCATCTCCTGGAAAATCTGTGTTCATTTATATTGAGAAATAATTCTTAATAAGAAAATTTCACTGTTTTTATAGAAGAGAGCTAAATAGTTCTTAGGGTAGAAACTATAATAACCAATGATTGAAATTTTCTATCTTATTATATCTCTGAAAGGATGCATGGAATAGTGAATAAAGACTTGATAACAAAGCCAAGAATAATTCCTTCAAAGCTTGCCTCTGATACATACAATGTGACTCTAGCAAGACACTTCATCTCTCCATCTAAGATTATAAATGGAAGGAAGGTATTGACTTGCAGGTGTAGGGTATTTCATCATCAGGGAGTTTTCTCTACCAGTGAAATCACTGGCCTAGTTCTCCTTCTATAATATATATATACATATATATATGTATATATATATATTATATATAGTACTAAGATTGAGATTATTGTAATTATAGGCAGATTTTCACTTTGAGTAAATATAATGAACTTTCTACTGCCAATCTAAATATATGTTTTTTAAAATAGTATTTTATTTTTTCAATTACATGTAAAGACAATTTTTGACATTCATTTTTATAAAATTTTGAGTTCTAAATTTTTGATGTTTTATGAGTAGATAAATATGTTCATATCTATATATAATCACATAAAACATATTTTCACATTAGCCATGTTATGAAAGAAGAAACAAAACAAAAGGAAAAACCAAATACACAAAAAAGTAAAAACAGTATGCTTTGATCTACAATCAGATTCCATTAATTCTTTCTCTGAATGTGGACAGAATTTTCCTTCATGAGTCTTTTGGAACTGTCTTGGATCACTGTCCAATCTAAATGTCTTCTGCAGAATACAAAAGCACCATGTGCCAAAAAGTATGACCCCAAAGCAGTGGATAGCAATTTCATTCTTTTTTTTTTGCCAATCATATTCATATTATTTATTTAATATATAAAAATGTATAATAATCTTAGTGTTTGATTCTTATAACAAAGAATCCTAATTCACCAAACTCCTATTTCTTTCTTTCTAATGACTCCTGACTAAGCTTGGAAAAATTATTTGTTGGACTTTATTTATCTGAGAAATTTCTGTCAACCTCATTCATACAATTTGGGGGGGGATTTCTATAGCTACAAGGTTTATGAAACATAATAAAAATTTTTAAAAAATAACTGGAAAGGAACTGTCAAGTCCAGTTGTCTCCCCCATACTCTCTAGTTGGTACACTGTGGGAAAGGATTGAATGTTCAGAATTTTCTGGGGTTGACTTTTGAAGGAATGATAGAATAGGAAAATGTCAGGAGGTGGGGAGGGGAGGGGAGGGAAGGGGAGGGAAGGGAAGGGAAGGGAAGGGAAGGGAAGGGAAGGGAAGGGAAGGGAAGGGAAGGGAAAGAAAACCAGAATTGAATTCAGAAATCTTGGGTTTAAATGATGGTTTTTGTTTTGCATATCCTTGGGTAAGTCATTCAATGTCTTTGAGTTTGTTTCCATATATATATATATATATATATATATATATATATATGAAGGAATTTAGCTATATGAAGGAATTTAGCTAGATGATCTAATGGCCTCTCAAGATTGTTTCTAACTCTGAATCCTAAGAAGGGCACTAAATATAGTTTTTCTGTAAATAACCTAGAAAATGTGACTCACACAGGGCATTGTGATCCATACCTGATCCTATTCAACATCAGAATTCTGGTAACTACCTCCTCAAGTACTTAGACCTATTTGTTATAAATACTTCCCAGGACCAGGGAGAGTTCTATCTGGGCTTTCTAGTATCCTCAAGATATCTTCCTGCCATTTACCTCTTAGTTCCATCTCTTCATGATTGGTGTTGAAGTTTTGAGTTGAGGCATTGGCTTTATTCAATCAAATCTTGTTCTCAATACCCTCCTGGTTTTCATTGCATTTGTTATTATTTGTCCTTCATTCTCAAACAGAACCATGACATCAGGGAAGTGATGCATCTGAACTGCATTTAAGTGAGGGAGGCTGTACAAAGTCTTTAGCCTAACTTTCTCCTCCAAAGTCATCTGAGTCCAGTGACAAGATATAGATCAGGACTGCTGCAGATTGCCCAATATGTAATGGGAGACTTCAGCCTTTCTTTAGGCTGTCTCTTACAAAAAGTAAGGTATAATACTTTAATCAGAATAGTATTCAATAAAGAAGGTTGATATCAATATTCTCAGTGTGCACCTTCCCAGGCAGGGATGCATTCACTTCTGCAGCAACCTTCCAGGAAAAGGCAGTAGAAAAATAACAAAAACCAGAGTTTGGACCCTGGAGTTCCTAAGAGGGGCAAAGGATGTTCACTTAGGGTTTTTTTTTAAAAACAAACAAGCAAACCTCATGGTGGACCCAGTTTATAGTGATGCCCAGAAGAACTCCAAGCATTCTGATGGGCTCTCAAAAGGTAGTATGAGTTGTTCAAACAAAATAGCACCCAGAATTGGCATCAATTCCAGTGGATCAAAACTCTGGTTCCTGAGCTTTGTCTTTCCTTTCCTCCTGCCTATCAAGTGTGTACATTTAATTTAGTCTCTGTCTCTTTAAATTCGGGCAAATCTGGGAGGATTTCCCTCATAAAAGAAGCCAGTTACCTGTTTATCATAATTAAGCAAAGATAGTCAGAGAGATCAAAGGTACCAGATTCTTCAAGCAGAAATTCAACTAGTCAGCAAACATTTGTTAAGTGCTTACTCTGCTACAAGAACTGTGTTAGGCACTAGAGGGGAAAAAAAAGGAGGCAAAAACATGGTCCTTGCTGCCAAGGAGCTCTCATTCTAATAGGGAGACAATGTATAAAAACAAATTTACATAAAAGATATATGTAGTATAAATGGAAGTTATTCTCAGAGGGGGAAGAAATTAGAAGGGGTTTCTGAAGGGTAAGGAAAGATCTCTTTCAAAAGATCAGATCTGAAGGGCCAGCTAGGTGGCCCAGTGAATATAGTACCAGTCCTGGCATCAGGGACCTGAGTTCAAATCCAACCTTTGACAATTACTAATTGTGTGACCCTAGGAAAGTCATTTAATGTCAAAATTTGTCTCACCAAAGGGGAAAAATAAAAGAAAACAAAAGATCAGATTTGAATTGAGTATTGAAAGACTCAAGGGAAGTCAAGAGGTAGAGGTGAGGAGGGAGGGTCTTTCAACATTGGGGACAGCCAATGAAACAGTAAAGAATAAGGGTATGGAGCATCCTATTTAGGGAACAGTAAGAATAACAGTATCACTAGACAGACTGGTGCACTGGATAGAGCACTGGTCCTGGAGTCAGGAGTACCTGAAAAAAGTATAAGAACACTGGAAAGGTAAAAAAGAGTCAGATTTGTGAAGGAATTTACAAACCAAATGAAAGATTTTCTTTTCAATCTTAAGGAACCAGTGGAGTTTATTAACTTGGAGAGAAGGGGAATATATCAGAACTACAATTTAGGACAATCACTTTAGCAGCTGAATAGAGGATGCATTAGAGTGAGCAAGGATTGACTATAAGATTATTTCAATAGCTAGGTTATAAGGACCTACAACAGGGTTGTGAGTTTATGATTGAAGAGGTGAATATGTAAAAGCTACTCTGGAAATGAAAATATATAAGTATTCTTACTCAGGGAAGATTGAAGATTAGTGAAAGAGAGGATTAAAAAAAGGTGAAACCTGGAGGAGAAGAGGAGGATGGATAAAGGGTGAAAGTAGTGGGGCTTGCCTTGGTTAGGAGGAAGATCACCTCTTCAAGTGAGACAGAGGTGAAAGAGCAGGTACTAGAGAAAGACAGATTAATAACATGACATGAAGAGGAGGAGAGAAGAAAAAGCTCTTCTTTCAGTTTTATTCAGTAAAGTATAAGGACTCAGCTGAGAGAATGGAGGGGGGAATGCAATGGGAAGCCTGAGAAGGGATGAAAAGATTTGATATAATAAGGTAAGAGGTATAATGAATCAAAAAACTGTCAAAAGATTCCCTTGTCCATAGTGGAGGTCCAGTTGAAATTAAATAGCATGCTCTGCAAATGACTGCAAATGACTCAACAACAATATTTTGACAAAAGTCACATGGTTTTGTGACTTTCTCCAACTCTTTTCAGTAGCATGTGAACAGAAATTTTAGATGTAGATGGTGGGAATAATCTAAAGTTGGATTTTGGCAAGGTATGATCAGCACAGAACAAAGGGACAAGGGACTCAATTGTATAGTGTAGCATTGAAATGATTTACCAAGAGGTCAAGATAAGGAAGTAAGGATAATGTAGTTGAATAGAAGGCATACCAGTTAATCATTTCAGTCCTGTCTCATTCTTTTTTAAAATTTTTTTGAATTTTACAATTTTTCTTCCAATCTTGCTTCCCAATCCCCCACAGAAGGCAGTCTAATAGTCTTTAAGGAAACATAATTATTGTGTCCATTTTCCATGCTGTATATTGATCAAAATTGAATGTGTGACAGAGAAATCATATCCTTAAGGAAAAAAACAAAATATAAGAGATAGCAACAAAAGTTCTTAAAAGGAGGTCCTCCCTTAATTTCTGAGAGTGTAAGAAGGTCCTAAGATCAAAATGTTTCAGAATTATTGTAGAAAAAAGAAAGATTTCCTCCCAGGATCTTTTTTTAAACTGAGAAACTTTCTCAGAGTCCAAGAACTCATCTCTAGTACAAACAGCCACTGGTTTATAACAGGCCTCATAGTAAAAGTAGAACATGGCCTCAATTTCAGATAATTTAACTGTCCTGAGCTAATTTCCAGGCTCTGATACATTAAAATAAACAAGTTAATATTCACTCACAGCTTTTTATTAGTTCTTATCTTGGGTCAAGGGAGGAGGGGAGAGGTCTACATGTATGAAATGGGTCACAGGCAGCTACTGGGGGACTAGAATAGGACCTGTTTCATAACATAACATGCCATCTCCCAATTCTTATGAATGGAGAGAAAGGAAAGGATGATGTAGAAATAGAATGGTAGGACTTGGTAACTGATTTTTGAAAGGATGAGGAAGAGAAAGAAGTCATCAATAACCCAGGTTATCCACTTGAGTGAAGGAGAGTGCAATGGAATAAATGAAGAATTTTAAAGGCAGAATGGGTGGGGTATAAATGATGGGTGAAATTTGAAGTACCAAAGGCACATCTCTTTAGAGTCAGTGAGTTGACAAGGGAATAAAAAGCAAGTTCAGGAGATGGGAGAACTGGATATTTGTGATTCATCAGAGTATCAATAATAATTGAGTGCATGGGAACAAAAGGGATCAATCAGATTTTAGGAATAGGAGAGTAGAGGTTGTTATTTTGTTCTTTGTTCTCCAAAAAGACCTTGACTTCAGGAATGTGATGCCATGACATGCAAATGAATTGGATTTAAAAAGAGGTGGGATGGAGCTGGGTGTTGTACAAAGTCACCAGTCTCACTTTCCCCTTTGGAGTACTCAGTTATGGATTAGGAAGACTGGAGAAGGGGTGGCTAGGTGGCACAGTGGATAAAGTACTGGCCCTGGAGTCTGGAGTACCTGGGTTCAAATCCAGTCTCAGACACTTAATAATTACCTAGCTGTGTGTGGCCTTGGGCAAGCCACTTAACCCCATTGTTTGCCTTGCAAAAAAGGAAGACTTGGAGATGACCCTGGAGGCAATGGAAGACCTTGCTCTTTTAAAACTAAGGTTTTTCTCAGGACACAGTTTGACTGAAGCAAAGCCAGCCCATTCAGTAGTTAAGGATATTTAAGAGAGACCAGTGATAAAGAGGCCAAGAATGACCACTTTTACTTAGTCAGAAAAAAACAAAAAAAAAACCTGGAAGGGCAAGACCCTCAGGGTTTTCTGAACAAAACAGGACAATTGCTATTTACATTCACTCAGAACCAAACGGGGTCCAAACAATGATCAGGTGGGTTTAACTTGAGACCTATTGTTGGTCAATCAAGCAGAGGCAGAATAAAGCAAACACCAGAAATCTGAAGAGTCAAAGAAGGGAAAGCTAATGATAAGAAACAAACTAAAAGGGGATACCAATGAGGAAAGATCTCTGTCCTCAAGTAGCTTAGTTTCTAAGTGAAGGAGTGGTAGCCTGGGAGGTGTATTTTTTTTCAGAATTCTGGAAAATGGTGAGTGGAGCCTTAAGAAAGTAAATTAACACACCATTTCCAGTAACCAAGGTAATATTAATTTAATTAGGATTACAAAACTGAAAAGCTGGGGAGGAAGAGACAGGAGTTGAGACACAATGTTGAAAGCAAAAAGATGACTTACTTTCTTTAAAGTAAAGCATGAGCTGCTCTCAACAGTTCACAAAGAGCTAGAACAACTCTATTAGACCAGCTATAGACAAGGCAATACACATCCAAAGGAAGAAAAACAAAACAAAACAAAATTTAAAAATTCTTCAAAATCTGAGGAATACTATATTCACTTTAAAAAAAAAATCTTATGTATTTCTTTCCCTTAATTCTAATTCCTCATACCAAAAATGGCTAACCTGTTAACATGCCCAATACAAATATGTAAGTACAATATTAACCTGACTGTTTTTTCACTGAGGGGCAGAGGGTGGGAAGGAAGGATGGATGGAAATTTTGTAACTATGCATAGGCATATGGATGAATGTTTTTAAAAAAGTCTTTCATAATATGTATTTGAAAAAATTCTGAAAATCAAAGGAGAAATTAATAAAATTTAAAATAAGAAAACGTGAAAAAAAAATAAAGTGAAGCATGCTTGAGGCTAACTTAGATGTAAAAGATTCTGTGAAGAATTCACCAGTGAGGACAGTTCTATGACAGAGGATATCCAAGGAAGACTGAGGAATAGTCAGGTAAAACTGGAGAAAACATTACTATAAATGTAAAAGTTAAATACTGGGGAAAGGAAGAATGATTAACAGTGGAAAGGTCAAGAAGGATTACCTATTCCATGCATAGGAAACAGTGTATATAAAGACATGGAAATATAAGATAAAGTAACTTTTTGATTATTATAGCCTTTTTTTGCTGACAGACCTTGCATATCATTTTTTATCTTTTTATGCCCTCATCATATACTTTTATGCTATAAACATTTGACTATATTTAATATGTATTTTATACATACATATATATATATCCCTTTTTAGACTTTCAGGCAGGGACAATGTCTTATCTAAATTTTGTATCTTATTCAGAACCTAACATAGTGCTCTATATACAGTAAAAGCTTTCTAAAAATATTTTGTTTTCATTAATTTCTCAACACCACCTTCCACTCAGAATAGTTATTGACCATGATCATGAAAGAATTTATCTCATTCTGTTACCTAAATCCTTTATGGGTACCATTAGTAATTCTCTGGAATCATACATAGTTGGTCAATATTGTGATACAAGTTCAGCATAATGTTCTCAATACATTTATGTACCATAATTGCTTAACCATTGATGAACACACCTTTCTCTATATTTAATATGTGTATAAACATATGTGGGCATACATATATAAGAATAAATACACACACATGCATATATGTCTATTTATACACATATTTTTATATTCCATAACTTCCTCAGTTGATGGGCATCCTTTCATATTTCCACACTTTGGTACCTCAAAAAAAATTTTATGTACATATTTAGGACCTGAAAAGCCAGGTGGTAGAATGGATAGAAGGCTGAGCTTGGAGTCAGGAGGACCTGAGTTCAAATCAGACCTCAGACACTTGACATTTACTGTCTGACCTTGGGCAAGTCTCTTAACCCTGTTTGCCTCAGTTTTCTCATCTGAAAAATAAGCTAGAGAAGGAAGTGGCAAACCATTCTAGTATTATTGCCAAAAAACAAGCAAAAACCCAAATGGGGTCATGAAGAGTCAGACAAGACAGAAATGACTCAACAACAACTAGAACTGATGTCTCCTTTGATCTATCTTCCCTCTAATTCTCCCTCATCCCTTTTTCCTTGCCTTCTATTTCCCTGTTGAGTGAAATATATTTCTATACCCAACTTTGTCTGTGTATGTGTTTATTCTTACCACAGTTCAGTGGTGAGAGAATTCAAGTGTCAGCTGTTCCCCCCACCCCCTCCTTCTTGTTCGTTTAGAAGTCTACTAATGAATACTGATTATGAGATAATCTCCCCAACTTTCCTTTCCCTCCCCCCTTCCCCCCAAGTGTAATCCTCATACTCTCTCTCTCTCTCTCTCTCTCTCTCTCCAGTCCTTTCTCAAGATCATCAAAACATAACAGGACAACTCTTAGGCTTTGTCCAATTGAAATCATTCTATGAATGCTGATGATAAGAGCTCTGAGGAAACAAATGTATCACTCCCCATATTTGAATGTAAGCAGGTTTTTCCTAATTTAGAGTTTTATCATTGCTCATTCATGTCTAATTTTTTTATATGTCTTTTTATTCATGTGTTTCAAAATCAAAGTTTCTTCTCAGCTCTGTTCTATTCATCAAGAATGCTTGGAAGACCTCTATTTTATTAAGGTACCCTTCTCTCTCCCTCATCCTCCATCCCTGACTACCCTCCCCCAACATAGGATTATACACCATTTTGCTGTGTTAATTATTTTTGACTGCGAGCCCATATTCTTTGCCTTAGTATATAGTATGACAAATTCTCTGCTCCTTTATGGTTGTGGCTGCTAAATTATGGTTGATCCTAACTAAAGTTGCTCTGTTCTTGAATTCTATCTTTTTGGCTGCTTGCAGTAGTTTTTCTTTCCTTGGGAAATTCTGCATTTTAGTTATGATGTTCCTGGGAATTTCCATTTTAGGTTTTCTTTCAGAAGTGACCAGTATATTCTTTATAGTTCTACTCTTTACTCTGCTTCTAAGAGATTTGGGCAGTTTTTCTTTTAAGATTTAATATGATGAAATCTATTAATACCTTTCCCAATTCTTTCTTCCATAACTCTCATTTCTTTTCCAATTTTTTTCCTCAAGAACTCTTATTTCATTTGTAAAAATATATTGAACTCTTGCTTTATTTCTTCCAGGAAGAGTTTGTGCATTTTCTTCATCCATGTTTTTGTCTTAAGCATCTCAGGTACCATAATAACTTATTATGGATAGGGTCCTTTTTTGTTTATTTTCCCATTCTTCCAGCTTACCTTCTGATTTTGGACTTTATGTTAGAGTTGGAAAATGCCACAGTTCTAGAGGGAAAGTCTGTCAGATCCTATTGTTGCTTTCTTGGAGTACTATCGAGTGTTGCTTCATTCTAGGATAATAGAGACACACTGGAAACCTGCAAGTTTTCCGTGCCTCCAGAATGGCCTGATCCAAAGCAAAACTTGATTGGTCTACCCTCTCTCTCGCCCCATCCCTCTCTTGCCTCAGAACTTTGCAAGTTCTTGATCTGGGTTTGGGTCTGTGCAAGTTCTGCTAGACTTTGCCCCATCAGTTAGTTCTCTTAGTTCAAAATGGCAGAATTATATGTTTCCCTTTGGTTAGTGTTTCCAGTCTTAGATATTCCTGTATAGGCTGGCCTGCAGGCTAGAAGTCAGATTTTGCTCTGAACTTGGGGTCCCAGCCATATCATTGCTGTTGTTGACTTCCTCCTTCCTCTTTTCTCTGAACTGTAATTGAGTTCTCCCTGCCCGGGAATACCATTGCTGTCTATAGTTTCTTCTCAATCTACCTTGGTTCAATGACCTGGAACTAGATAATTGGCCAAAAAGCTGTTCTTTTCCCATCAAAGTGATATTAGTTTGGGGGTACACCAGTAGAAATCCAAGATCTCTTCTTGATTTGTGCACAGCCTTTTCCTAGTTTGGGGGGGGGGGGCTTCCCCCAAGTATACTCCCAGCCTAACCGCAGAGTCTGCAAGATCCCTCTAATTATCTGACTATGCCAAGTTGGGCTGGATAAAGGGTAACTTTTTCTGGATTTTCCTATCAAAATTTGATCTGGTATATTTTATAGAACTATTTAGAGGAGTTTATGAATAGGAGATCACCAGAGGGTTCACCTTCTCAATAAATTTAATTTATCCTTGTTGAACTTAATTTAATTGAATTACATTATCTCTTACCCATCTCAGGGGCTTGGGTCATAGTACCCCCTTGATCTAGAAAATCTGCCTAAAATTCCCTCCTCTTCCCTTGTACCAAGAGAAGACTGAATTTTTTCTTATTCTCTTATTGGATCTTTACAAAACCTTTTTGTAAAATTTGGGTTGATATTATACATATATTCCATACATTTCTGAGTTTCTAAACTTATTCTGTGTCATCTCCTGGTTGTTTTGTGTCATCTGCAACTTCTTCAAAATTCCCTCCAAAATTCCCATTTAATTTCTTTTATTTTTATTATATTTATTTTATTTTTGCACAAATGATGTTTTTTTAGGTTTTTTTTTTGCAAGGCAAATGGGGTTAAGTGGCTTGCTCAAAGCCACACAGCTAGTTAATTATTAAGTGTCTGAGACCGGATTTGAACCCAGGTACGCCTGACTCCAGGGTCAGTGCTTTATCCACTATGCCACCTAGCCACCCCAAATGATGTTTATTTTATACATTAGTAAAATATTCTTGTTTAAGAGTAAACATAATATCCCCTTCACCTGAAAAAATAGACCTTCATGAGCAATAAAGGAAAGAGGAAAAAAAATTAAAATTAAAATTAAAAAAAATAATAATAGGAGCAGCTAGGTGGCCACCGGCCCTGGAGTCAGGAGCACCCAACAATCACCCAGTTGTGTGGCCCTGGGCAAGCCACCCAACCCCATTTGCCCAGCAACCCCTCCTAATAATAATAATAATAATAATAATAATAATAATAATGATAATAAGTTCTTCAGTCTGTGTTCCAATACCACAAGCTCTATCACAGGTGGATCACATTCTTTAGGATAAGTCCATCACAAAAACTACTTCCATAATTTTCCACTGTTGCAATTGCTGATCGAAAATTCCTCCATTTGTACTTCCCCACTACCATACACTATATTTTCTCTCTCCTTTCATTCTATCCGTCTTCTTAAATGTGCTGTAGGGTAGCTGAGTGGCAGCAGATTAATCACCAGCCTGGGGGCCAAGAGGCCCCAGCCCACATAACACCCCTAAGAGCCCAGCAACCACCTGGCCCTGTGGTCCCAGACAGGCCATCCAATCCCAGCCCCTTGAAATAAATAAAAGAAAATGTGTTATATCTGACCACTCTCCCCCATGGTCTACCCTCTCCTCCATCACTCACATCTTCCCCCTTCCTCCTGTCCCTCTTCTCGCCTTCTTACTCTAGATATCTATACTCCATTGAGTATATATGCTGTTTCCTCTCTGAGCCAACTCTGATGAAAGTGAAGGTTCCCTCATTCCCCCTTCCATATCATTGCAATAGCTCATTAAAATTTAAAAAAATCTTATTATATGGAATATCTTAGCCTATTCCATCTCTCCTTTCTCTTACTCCCATTACATTTCCCTTTCAGCCATTGATTCCATTTTTACAATATATTATCTTCAAATTCAGCTCTCTCCTGTGCTTCATCTATAAAATCTCCTTCTACTTGCTTTATTAAATGAGAAGTTTCCTATGAGTATTATCAGTATCATTTTTCTATGCAGGAATGTAGTTCATCATCATTAAGTTCCTCATATTTTACCCTTCTCCTCCACTCTCTATGCTTCACCTGAGTCCTGTATTTGAAGATCAAACTTTCTGTTCAGCTCTGGCCATTTTAACAGAAACATTTCTCTGGTTCATTGAAAGTCCATCTTTTTCCCTGGAAGAGGACATTCAGTTTTGCTGGGTGGTTGATTCTTGGTTATATTCCGAGCTCTTTTGCTTTCTGGAATATTATATTCCAAGCCCTATAAGACCAACCTTAATGTAGTTGCTGCTAAGTCCTGTATGATCCTGACTGTAACTCCATGATATTTGAATTGTGTCTTTCTGGCTATTTGTAATATTTTCTCTTTGACTGAGGAGTTCTGGAACTTGGCTATAATATTCCTGGGGGTTGTTTTTTTTTTGGATCTCTTTTCAGGGGAGATTGGTGGATTCTCTCAATTTCCATTTTGCCCTCTGCTTCTAGGATCTCTGGGCAATTTTCCTGTAGGAATTTTTTTAAAATGTTGTCAAGGCTCTTTTCCTGATCATGACTTTCAGGTATCCCAATAATTTTTAAATTATCTTTCCTGAACCTGTTTTCCAGATCAATTGTTTAATGAGATATTTCAATTTTCTTCTAATTTTTCATTCTTTTGGTTTTGAAGTATTGTGTCTTGACTTCTTGTAAAGTCAGCAGCTTCCTTTAGTTCCATTCTACATCTGAAGGATTTGTTTTCCTCAGAGAGCTTTCTTATCTCTTTTTCCATCTGGCCAATTCTGCTTTTTAAAGCATTCTTCTCCTCAATAACTTTTTTTTAGGTTTTTTTGGTAAGGCAAATGGGGTTAAGTGACTTGCCCAAGGCCACATAGCTAGGTAATTATTAAGTGTCTGAGACCGGATTTGAACCCAGGCATTCCTGACTCCAGGGCTGGTGCTTTATCCATTACACCACCTAGCCGCCCCTCAATAACTTTTTGAACTGTTTTATCCATTTGACCTATGCTGGTTTTTAACATGTTATTTTCTTCAGCATTTAATTTTTGAATCTCCTTGATTAAGCTGCTGACTTCTTTTTCATGTTTTTCCTGCATCTCTCTCATTTCTTTTCCCAATTTTTCTTCTATTTCCCTCACTTGATTTTCAAAATCTTTTTTGAGTTCTGTCATAGCCTGAACCCAATTTCCGTTTTTCTTGCAGTCTTTAGATGCAAGAGCTTGTACTTCCTCATCTTCAGATTGAGTATTTTGATCCTTCTTGGGATCATAGGCAATGTATTTCTCAATGGTGTTCCTCTTTTTTCTCTGTTTACTCATTTCCCCAGCCTGTGCCTGGTTTGGGGGGTGCTTCTTGAGCTTTTGAGCATTATTGGGACACCTCTCCACAAGGATCTCCGCATATGAGGCTCTGCCTTACCTCCTGGTCTGTGAATGATCACATGCACACCCCTCTGCCATAGGGCTGAGGTGGGGGGGGCTCTGCTGTTCTATGGGGGGCCCAGACTGTGATCAGAATCTAAATGCGGTCAGAATCCTGTTCCAGGTACAGAGGACAGACCTTGGAAGTCTTTCTCCACTCCCCTACTTAGGCTGAGCATTCAAGGTTCAGTTGCTTGGGGGCTCCTGCTTATTGGCTCAGTCTGCTTCCGGTTCCTGGATCTGGGTTGCCATGATCAGCTGCTTGCTGAATGTCCTGAGGGCTGGTCTTCATGTGCTCTCTCTGGCAGAGCCTCCCCCATCTTCCAAGTTGTGCCTGGCTCCCTGGGGTGTAGGTCAGGAAACTGTCCCTGCTGCAGTGAGTCATGGCTCCCAGGAGCCCTGGGGCTGCCTCTGGGAGGCTGAAGTTCCTTCACTCTGGCAGCCACCACTCTAATCCCATGGAGCGGAGCCTTTCCACTATTTTCCAGGTTATCTTGGGCTGGAGAACTGCCTCATTGGATCCCTCTGTGGGTTCTGTCTCTCGAAAATTTAGTTAGAGTCATTATTTTATGATTTTTGAAATATTATAGAGAGATAGCACTTAAGAGAGCCTCTTCTCCTGTTGTTATCTTGGCTCCACCACCCCCCATTTAATTTCTTAAGCTGATCTATAAGATATCAAAACAGCAATTGATAGAGTCATGATGTAGAATGGATAATAGTATTATCTATTGATAGAATTTGTAGGAAGTCAAGTTTTAGTTCAATGTAGAAAAGAACAATAGTTAAAGTCTTATTAAAATAGAATGGGTTAGCCTATGAGGTTCTAAATTTTCTAATGTAAATTGCTCAATCAGATGTTGAGTGACCTTTTCAGGTAATCATTCACATTTAATGGATTCATCCAAGTTGACCTTCTAAATGAAAAATTATAAAACTAAAATATACAGTTAAACAAAGAACTGGAGAGAACAATCAAGTCAGTAGCTTTTTAATAAAATGCAGTAGAACCCCATTATAATACAGTTCCTTATTACATGGATTCGAGTGACCTTTTCATAAGGATATCTTTAGAGGAAATGATTCCTAAAGTTATTTGCAACTTGGATTCTAGGTTTGTTGCCCTTTCTCAGGAAGATTTGGCAGAATAGTAAGTAAGACTCTCCAGGTTGTGGCTTAATAACCTCCACTAGAGATGTATATTCCTGGCTCATCAAAGGCTATACTAGAATAGGGTAGTCTTTGGCAGGTCCTGTTAAACTGGAATAGTAACTCTCCACTTTCCATCTAAAATTGTGATTGGAACTCTACAATTCTGCTTGGAACATGATCATTAAGTCCCTAGTACTTAGTACAATTTTTAGGAATGCTGTAATTGTTCAGTAAATGTAATATGGAATGATTTACAGAATGGGTCCAGAAATGGACTATATATCTGTTACCCACGTATCAGTCAAGTTAACACTTACCTTTCCTTCCATCTATCCCTTGCTACCTTCCCTTCTCTCTCTTACTTATTTCCTTTTATCCTCTCTCCCTCCCTCCCTCTATTCCTGCCTTTCTATTTTCCCTTTCTCTCCCCTCTCTCTTTTACTTTTTTCTTCTTCCACCCTTTTCTTTCCTTCCTCCCTCCATTTCCTCCTTTTTTCCCTTCCCTCTCTCCTTTCTTCCCTTCTTTTCCTCTTTCTCCTTCCTTTTCTCCCTCCCCCTTTTCTTCCCTTGAAGTATTAAATGATTTTGATTATGTGATAGCTTTTTATTCTGAAATTAAATATTATTTAAATGGGCTTTTCATATAATAAAAGAATATAAAAAGAGGATTGCACAAGAATGGCAAAGTTTTAGAGTATATAAGTTGTTTTTCTTTTAAGTTTACCTTCTAGTTTTCTAAACTGTTCTGTTTGTGTGTATGTATATGTGTGTTTCCTTCTGTCATAAAACTATTTAGAACAAATTCAGGTGAGATCTTTCATAAAACCTTAAAAGGCACTAATTTTAGCCAGCTTAATTTTAGTACATATATTCAATAGGCTTATAAATGACATAAACCTAAAACAAGTAACAAATAAAATATACTATCCCAACCCCCAACTTTACAAGTAGGCAAACTAGAATCTGGCAATCAGGACTTTGCCTCAGGGTACAGAATTTAGAGAATACTATAGATTCACAGTTCTTTAACCACTCCTAAAAAAAAAAAGTTTAGGTCTCTTCTACTCTATTTCCCCATCCCAGCTCACAAAGGCTCTAGCTTTTTCAGAGAATTCTCAGAATGTCTGTTTCCTCTTACACATACATATTAGTTAGCTAATTAATTAACTTATTAAGTTCTTGCTATATACCAGGCCTTCAGTTAGGCTCTGGGGAGACAGGCAATCCAGTAGAGTCGGGATCATTCAACTGAAGTTATCCAAAGTTGTACAAAGTCACCAACCATCTCTCTATTTCATTTTAAAAATATTTTGACATTCAATTTTAAAAAATGAGTTCCAAATTCTCTCCCTTTTGTTTCTCCTCCACTCATGGAAAAGGCAAGCAATATGATGTCAATTAAACATGTGAAGTCATGCAAAGCAAACCCAGTAATCTTTCAATTGCCACATCTAATTACTTTTTCTCATTCTTCATCCTTTTGACCTCTCTGAAATATTTAATAATTTGTTACCCTCTTCTTATGCAAATAGATTTGCTTGACATAGCTCTCTTCTGGCTCTCCTCCTATCTATCAGGCCACTTCTTCTCAGTTACCTTTTTGGGATCTTCCTCCAGGTCACACCCATTAACCTTGGTGTTTATCCCCAAACTCCAGTCTCCTATCTGGTTCAGTCAACAAGCATTTATTAAGCCCATACTTATATGTCTGGAACTATGCTAAGCACTAGGGGTACAAAGAAAGCCAAAAGTAGTTTCTTACCTCAAGAAATTCACATGGGGTGGCTAGGTGGCACAGTGGATAGAGCACAGACCCTGGAGTCAGGAGTTCCTGAGTTCAAATCCAGACTCAGACACTTAATAATTACCTAGCTGTGTGGCCTTGGGCAAGTCACTTAACCCCATAAACCTAAAAAAAAGAAAAGAAAAAGAAACTCACAGAGTAATAGGGGAGACAATGCCCCAAAACTATATACAAACAAACTATATGCAGGATAAACTGGAGATAATCAATAAAAGGAAGTAATTGTAATTAACTGAGATCAGGAAAGGTTTCCTTTAGAAGGCTGAATTTGGACTGGGGCTTGAAGGAACTCATGGAAGCCACGAGGCAGAGATGAGGAGGGAGAACATTCCAGGTAGGAAGGACAGTGAAAATGCTCGGAGTCAGGCAATATCTTGTCAAAAGAATATAGAGGAGGCCAATGTCAATGGATCTCAGAGAAGGTGGGGATTGGGAAGAGCAAAGGAAAAGGCCTAGAAAGGTAGAAGAGGGCTGGGTTGTAAAGTTCTTATATTTAATTCTAGAGGTAATATGGAGTTGCATTACCCTAAATGGCATCACAAAGAGTGATTGTGATTGAACAACATCAAGTTAATTGAATAAGGAGATGACATGATCAGACCTACTCTTTAATTAGATCAATTTAACAAGAGATTGGAAGATGGACTGGAGCAGGGATAGCCTTAAGACAGGGAGGCCAACCAGTAGGCTATTGTAATAGCTCAGGTATGAGCCAATAAAGACCTGAACCAGACTGATGGCAGTGTCAAAGGAAAGAAGAGAGCATGTATGAGAGATAGTAGGAAGGTAGAATTGAATAGATCTTAGGAACAGTTTGGATGTGGGAAGTTAGAATAAGAAGTTGAGGATAACACCTAGGAAAATGGTGGTGCCATTGACAATAAGAGGGAAGAGCTGGGGTGTTGGGAGGTGGAAATGATGAGTTCTGCTTTGGACATGTTGAGTTTGAAATATCTCCAAGATATTCCATCTGTGGGATCTCAGAAGCAATTAGAATTGTAACGTTGGAGATAGAACATCAGGAAAGAGGTTAGGTAGGGCTGGATAAATAAGATTTGAGAATGTTATAAATAAATATATATGCATATAAATATACATGTGTATATATATTCATATAAATATAAATACACACATATATATGCATATATATATATATCTGTATGACAATAATATCACTATTCCATGAGAGCTAGTGAGATAGTATAGAGGAAGAAGAGAAGAGAGACCAGATCAGAGGACCACCTCAAGTTAACAGGAAAAAACCCAGAGGAAGATGCAGCAATGGAAACTGAGGAGTGATTTTAGAAGAAATTAGAGGCATCAGGGTCATTAAAACTTAGAGAAAAGAACATAAAGGATAAGAAAATGATCAATAGTGCCAAAAGCTATAGATAAGAAAGATGATGAGTGAGAAAAAGCTGGTTCATTTTTCAATTAAAGGGATCACTGGTAACTTTAGAGAGCAAGATTTCACTTGAATGGAGATGTTGGAAGCCAAGTTTCAAAGGGTTTAGAATCTAGTGAGTAGTGAAAAAGTGGAGATAGGATTGTAGATTGTCTCCTCAAAGAGTTTAGCCATGAAAGACAGAGATGCAGGATGATACCTAGCAGGGATGGAAGAATGAGGTGATTTTCTGAGGATGAGAACATACGGAGATGATCATAGGCAAAAAAGTAAGTAGCCAGTAGATAGGGAGAGATGGAAAATATATGAAAGAGTAGGGATGGTAGAGAGTACAGTCTGCAAGAGAAAACAGATGGGATGGATCACTTGTACTACAAGTAGAGAGGGGTTTACCTTGGCAAGGAGAAGGGCCACCTCTTCATATAAGACAGAGTGAGGAGATAGAAGGAAGGAGTAAGGGGAGACATGAACTGAATGTCCCCTAAGCATCTCCAACTCAACAAGTTCAAAACAACTTACATTTCTTTACAAATTCTCCCCTCTTTCCATCTTCCTGTACTATTTTTTTTTTTTTTGTCCAGGCAATTGGAGTTAAATGATTTTCCTGGAGTCACACAGCTAGAAAGTATCAAATGTCTGTCTGAGACTGGATCTGAACTCTGGTCCTCTTGACTCCTGAGTCAGTGCTCTTATTCACTGTAACCACCTACCTTCTCTTCCACCTTCAAGTTATTATGGAGGGTATCATCATCCTCCTAATCACCTCTCTCATAACTCAGTGTCATCCTTGCCTCTTTACCCATACTCACTCCACATATCCATTCCATTGCCAAGTCTTGCTGTTTGTTCAACAGGGACATCTCTTATTTAGTTCATTCATTTCAACTCACACAACTGCCACTTTGTGGCAAACTTATCACCTCATGCCTAGACTAGTGCAATATCCTTGTAATCAGTCACTTCCCCATTCTAATTCATCCTCTCTTAGCTGAAAAAGTGATTTCCTAAAGTGTAGTTCAACTCTGCACTATCCCCAAAATTCAATAAATTTCAGTGGTTCCATTTCTTCTGGATCCAAACATAAACTCCTTTTAATCTGGCCTCTTCTTTGTCTTTTAAACATTATGCTCCTATAAGGACATTGAGTCAGCAATACTGGATTTTTCATTCCTCACCTCTATCTCTTGGTTTCCCTAAATTCCTTTAAAACTTAGTTCAGGAGTGGCTAGGTGGCACAGTGGATAAAGCACCGGCCCTGGAGTCAGGAGTACCTGAGTTCAAATTTGGTCTCAGACACTTAATTACCTAGCTGTGTGGCCTTGGGCAAGCCGCTTAACCCCATTTACCTTGCAAAAACCTAAAAAAAAAAAAAAAAAAAAAAGATTTAGTTCAAACCTGACCTTTTTCAGTGAATCTTTCTCCATCCCACAACATACTCACCATCTCTTTCATCTTTGAGATTACTTTCCACTCACACTATATATCTCTAGTATATACATTTTTGCACATTGTCTCACTCTTTAGAATGTGAACCTTTCTTTGCACCCCTAAGTAGTAGTGGGATTCAGCCATTTTGCACCAGTTTGGAAGAACCCATACCTAATTTAATGTTGAGTTCAGCAAACAGATTGTTAAAACAGAGCTTGTAATCAGGGTTCTAAGATGGGCACCTAGGGGGCTGTCCAATGTGGAAATCACAAATTTACATTCCTTACTCATTTTTAATATTGATCTGTGTAACAACGTCTTCTAAGTACCTATAGTAATGTTCATTCCGTCCATAGGTGAAAAAAATTGATGGAACTATGTTTGTAATATTTATTTATTCATTTCTTAAAACTCATTATACCTGTGATGAAATACTATATTTTAATTCCCTAATTTTTGTTACTTCAGTAAACAAACATATAACATAAAAAGTGCCAAACAACCAGGGGGTATCATTTGTTTCTGCTTTGTGTTATGCCCCAAATTTCCCAGAGATATTATGAGAGTTCCCTGAACAGTGAAACCAATAGGAAGCTGGGATACAATGAACTAATAGAAATTTAGATTTCAAGGGTTATCTTATTGCTCATTTCCGAAGTCATGAAAGTAGAAGAAAAAATTAGGATAGAATGAGTTTTGTTTCAGCACACGTTCCAACATTGGTTGCTGGTCAGTTGTATTCACTCCATAAGGATACATTTGCTTACTAGGAGTAATATAACATAATCTAATTTTATGTACCTCTTTTATTGTTCTTATTTGACTATTAAAAGCATGAAACATTAAACTACCTTTAGGTATATCTTTCCATGCATTTAAAACAGTCATTAGGGTAAAGAATTAGTTGTTAATTTATCTGAATCCTACCACTGCTTCCAGAGCTTACTTAGCATTGTACCTTGCACAGAATAACACTTAAAAAATGCTTATAGGTTGACTAAGGCTTTGCTGGAAAGACAGATAAGAAAAAAAGAAATTTATCTGAATGTTGTCTTCCCCAAGTTGTTTACAGGTTGATGAGGCATTGGAATTTCAGGTCATAGAAACTTCACTGTGTTGTGAGTTGCTGGCTTAGGACAACAGGCTCGGACCTTCCAAATCTACCCATTCATTGCTCCCCTCTATCCCACACTGTCCTCACATGCTGTGTGATACAATGGAAAGATCTTAATTCTAGAGTCAAAGGATTTGGGTTTACATCTCATTTTTGGCATTTACTATCTGTACTATCATTGTTCAGTCATTCAGTTGTGTCCAACTTTTTGTTTTGGGTTTTTTTGGTTGTTTTTTTTTAGTTTTTGCAAGGCAATGGGCTTAAGTGGCTTGCCCAAGGCCACACAGCTAGGTAATTATTATGTGTCTGAGGCCGGATTTGAACTCAGGGACTCTTGACTCCAAGGCCAGTGCTCTATCCACTAGGCCACCTAGTCACCCCTGTGTCCAACTTTTTGTGGTCCTACAGTTCACAACACACTTGGCCTTTCTGTCCTCTACTATCTCTAGAAGTGTCATCATTTCCACAATGTTCTCTATATCCATCTTATCCTCTGCCAACCCCCTTTCAATTTTTCTTAACATCAGGATCTTTTCCAGTGATTCAGGTCTTCTCATATATGGGCAACATATTTACATTCAGCTTCAGCATTTGAACTTCTAGTGAATATTCTGATTTAAGTTCTTTAAATATTGACTGATTTGATCTTCTTGTTGTTCAAGAGACACTTAAATGACACTTCCAGTATCTCAACTTGAAAAAGTCAATTCTGTGGCACTTAGCTTTCCTTAAAGTCCAACTCTCACAGTCATACTTTGTTACTGGAAAAATTATAGCTTTGACAATATGGACCTTTGTTGATAAGATGATATCTCTATCTTTTAGCATGCTGTTTATATCTGCCATAGTTTTTCTTCTAAGGAGAAAGCATCTTTTAATTTCATGGCTAGAGTTGCCATCTGCAACTTTGCGCCCAAGAATATAAAATCTGAAATTGCTTCCATTTCTTTTCCTTTTGTTTGCCAGGAAGTGATTGCCTGGTTGCCAACATCTTAGTTTAGTTTTTTTTTTTAAGTTTCAAATAGCTTCTACATTTTTCTCTTTTACCTTCAAGGGTAAAAGCTCTCTCTGCCATCACAGTGGTATTGCATCCATATCTAAGACTGTTATTTTTCCCAACAACCTTAATTTGAGCTTTTGATTTATCCAGCTTGACATTTAGCATGATATACTCTGTATATAAGTTAAATAAATAAGGTGATGATATACATTCTTGTTGTACTCCTTTTCCCATCTTAAACCAATCAGTGTTCTGAGTTCTTGTTGTGTTCTTAACCTGATTACAATTTCCTCAGGAGAAAAGTAAGATGATCTTGTACTCCCATCTCTTTGAGGAGTTAATACATTTGTTGTGACCACATAGTCAAAGGCTTTAGGGTAGTCAATGAAGCACAAGTAAATGTTTTTCTGGAAATCCCTTTGCTTTCTCCATAATCCAGTGAATGTTGGCAAAATGGTCTTTAGTTCCTCTGCCTCGTCAAAAACCAGTCTGCTCTTCTGGTAATTCTCAGTTCACATATTGCTGAAGCCTATCTTGTAGACTCTTAAACATAACTTTGATGGAGTGTGAAATGAGCACAATTATTCAGTAATTTGAACATGCCTTGGCATTGCCCTTCTTTAGGATTGGGACAAAAAAAATGATCCTTTCCAATCCAGTGACCACTCTTGTATTTTTCCAAATTTGCTGGCATATTGAGTACAGCATTTAAGCAAAAGCATCTCTTAGTTTTAAAAAGCTAAATTGAAATTCCATTGCCTTCACTAGCCTTATTGCTAGTAGTGCTTACTAAGGCTCAGGTGCATTCATTCTCCAAGAGGTCTGGTTCTAGAATAGTAATCACAGTTATGGGTAACGTTAAGATCTTTCTTGCATAGTTCTTTTGTATATTCTTGCCACCTTTTCTTAATCTCTTCAGTTCTGTTAAATCCCCAAGATTTATCTTTCCTTGCTATTTTTTTAGAATTCTTCATCCAATTGCAATTCATTATCAAATCCCTTAACTTTGTCAAATCCTCTATAAAATAAAGACATTTCAGTACCAGATGGTCTTTGAGGTATCTTCCAACCCTAGGTTTCTAATATCAGACTTCTGACATGATCATATAATCTCTTGACCCCAGGTACTCATCCTTCCCCAGTAGGCAATAAGATTAGCAAAGAGCAGGACCCCTTGCTAAATCTCAAGGCATCAGATGTTTGTGGTGGAGCTATCCTGATCTGAATGGGCACTCTTATATCATTCCCCACTATCCCTGATATACAACCATTTGCATAAAAAGTCCTTTTCCTGAACGAATCTGTGAGTTTTGCCTCTAGCATGTAGAGAGGGAGGGGAGACTATTCACTCATGTGGCTCATGTTGGTGATTGTATAAGTACTGCTCTGCTCCCATTCCCCTTTGAAAATTGATTTGAAGTCATGTTTAGTGCCACTTGTATAGAGTCTGGCCAATGGGCAAAAATCCTTTATGATACCTCTAAGGTTGAGAGTTCTAAGCTCTAGACTCTCTTTGCCTCAAAAACCTGTTTACTTTAAACCCAGGGACTAAGTCATTGACAATTTACTTAAACATAAAGTAATCCAGCAGCAAATCAATTAGAAATTAATTAGCAAATCAATAAACAAACATTTATTAGGCACTCACCACGTGTAATATGTGGTCAACAAACATTTAAGTGTTTATAATATTTTAACATTAACCTTGGAGATACAAATTCAAGCAAAAAAAAATTACTCTGGAATTGGCAAGACCTGAGTTCAAATCCAGCATCAGATACTTACTAGCTGTGTGACCCTGGACAAGTCATTTAACCTAGATTGTTTAAAAAAAGACAAGGAAAAAAAGGAAAAGTATGCTCTGCATATGATCGAGACATTCAAGAAATGAAGAGATGGCTGACTTGGAGGTCACTGGAAGTTCTGGCATCAAAAGGAGGGTTCCATGGTATGAATGCTTTTACAGGATGAAAAAGTTTCTGAGACATGAGGGAAAAGTCCAGAGGAGTACAGTCTTATGGGAAATGAAGGGGAAGGCTCTATATTAGCGTCTGGGTTTATTAATATACCAGACAGCTCCTGCTCTCAAGGAGTTTATGCAACTGAAGGAATCCAACATATTCAAACATAAGTAAACACATATTATATTCAAAATACATGCTCAGTGATGGGAAATGAGTGTGACCATAATAGCTGGAGCAATAAGAAAAGGCTTTTTGAAGGAGAGGGCCATTGAACTGAATCTTGGCCCCAAATTGGGAATGCCTTCAAAGTTCTAGAATATACTGGCAGAAAAAAAGCTCTTTCATGGTAGGTAAAAGGTATTTTCTCATTTCTGTATTTGCAACCTCAGTCCCTATCATATACCTCTGCAAACAGAAAATGCTAAATAAATACTCCTTGATAAGATATTGTATTTGGGGCAGCTAGGTAGCACACTGCATTAGAGCACTGACCCTGGAGTCAAGAGGACCTGAAGTCCAATCCAGCCTCAAACACTTAATGCTTACTTAGCTGTATGACCTTGGGCAAGTCACTTAACCCCATTGCCTGATAAAAAATGTTTAAAAAAGGAAAGGATAAGATATAGTATTTCCTTTTGATATAGGTTTCCCTAGAAAAGTTTAGTAAAATTAGAAAGACTTAAAGGTAGTCTGGTACCACTAGTGATAAAAATTAAGTCATTACTCTGGAAATCGACCTATTGCTATTAGTTATGCTGATAAGCAATTTGCCTTTTGGAGGGGCCTGAAAATCTCAGAATTTTCATCCTTTGAGGTCCATTCTTACCATTTTAATTTATCTTTCCTTTCAATAATATATTTCCATTTTCTATTCCAACAATCACAAAAAAACCCTTTCAGACGCAATAAATTTGCTTTAAAGTGATTTAATCAAATACATATTGAATATTTGTGCAAGGTACTATCTTGAAATGATCCTAAATAGGTCACAAATCAAGCCCTTTTTGGAGCTTATAATCTAGTAGAGAAGACAGTATCAGAATCAGCATAATAGAGGAAAGAGCTTTGAACTTGGATTTACAATATTAGGGTTTAGGTCTTGGCATTGCCACTTATTAGCTGTGTGATTATAGACAAATCACTTGCCGTCGAGTTTTCAGTTTCCTCCTCTATGAAAAGGGGGAAACAATACAAAGTATCCCAATAGCTTTGAGTGTGTTTCAAACTTTATTATTCAATTATTAAAGCTTGAAACTTCCAAAACTGCCTTAATACTTTTGGGACACCCTCTACTTACAGTACTTTATAGTATTGTTATAAGGAAAGTGTTTTATAAATTATATAATAATTTATTTTCACCAACTGCATACAAAGATATTTTAAATATTCATCTTTTTGTAAACTTTTGAGTTTCACATTTTTTTTTAACCATCCTCTTTCCTTGCTTTAGTTTGCATTCAGACTCAATAGTGATTTCTCTGGATGTGAATGGCATTTGTCATCACAAGTCTTAGAATTGTCCTTGATCACTGAACTGCTTAGAAGAACTAAGTTCATCATAGTTGATCATCCCACAAAGTTGTTTTAAGGTGCACAATATTGTGTTTCTGCTCATTTCACTCAGCATCAGTCCATGCAAGGCTTTCCAGGCTTTTCTGTGAAGTCTGGTTTCTCATGATTTCTTACAGAACAATAGTACTCCATCACATTTACCATTGCTCAATAATTCCCCAATTGCCACTAAAAAAGAGTTGCCATGAATATTTTTATACATGTAGGTCTTTCCCCCTTTTTTTTGTACTCTTTGGCATAAGGTCCTAATTAGTGGTATTACTGGATCAAAGGGTATGCAATTTTTATCGCCCTTTGGGCATAGTTCCAAATTGCTCTCAAGAATGGTTGGACCAGTTCACAACTCTACCAATAATGCATTAGTGTCCTAGTTTTCCCATATCCCCTCCAACAATGAACATTTCCCTTTTATTTGTCATTACATGAGGCAATATTTGTAAAGTGTTTAGCACAGTATCTGATATATAAAAGGTACTTAATAAATGCATGTTTTCTTCTTTCTTGGGGTGGTGGATGAGGGAGGAATGGATCAGGGAAGATTTCAAGTAGAAGATAGTGATATCAAAGTTAGTTTAAGGAACATTCATTTATCTTCTGCATTCTATTTAAGGAATTCTAATAGAGTTTCCTCTAACAGAGCTTAAGCACAAAGCACTCAGAAAAGGGTGAATTAGTTTTGTGTTTTTTTTTAACCAGTCATCTCCTAGCAGTAAACATGAGGCAGTATGATACAGTGAACAGGACGCTGCTCTATCTGTGCTACAAAGATGACAGACGGATAACATAGGCAGATAGATGGTAGATACATGATAGACAAATGATAAACAGAAAGTCAGATGATAGAAAGACAAATAGAGAATAGAAAGTAAGCAAGCAAGAGCTAATTAAGTTCTTAATATGATCCAGGCACTGTGCTAAGTGCTGGAGATAACAAATATGAGTTAAGGAGATACATTCTAATTGGGGGCGGGGGGAGGGAACTGAAGAGAGAATACATAAAGGGGAGCTAGCAAGTGGGTCTCTGTGGCATGGTTTGTAAAGTAGTGGCTGGGAAATGATATGGAGATTTGATTCTTGGCACCAGAATTCAAGATGGCAGAATCCAACGCTCAGTAGGTGAATGAGTAGGCTGTGGATGATATTAGAAATGTAGGTCATAGGTTTGAAAATGATCACCTGTGTAAGCTTCAATAGGCGACTTAAGCTCTCTAAAAGTTTTTTTCATTCCGTTGGTCCATATTACTAATATGGTCTCTGTGCTTACTTGTACTGAGTTCTTTCTAGATGACAGCCCCACCAAATCACATCTCTTTAGCTCATTTTACACTACCCAGAATGGACTCTTAGAAATATCAGCATATCGCTATTATCTAGGTATCCACAGATATGGACAGGTTTTATTTCATTCCATGCAAATACTACATGAAGGACTCAATAACCAATTAATAATTGATAATATTCCTCTCTCTCTCTCTTTAGAGAATTCTATCTTCAGGATCCCTATCTAATTAATAGTGCTACTTCTCTTAAAAGTTAAGCAAACTTTGGATGGCTAGAAAAGGAAAATAGTCCTTCCCTCAAAATTCTAGTGAGTCCCATTTTTATTCCCAGTATGCTTATAAACTCCTACCTCCTATATCATTGTAAGAGCTGAGACTTCTCCCCTCAGGAAAATGAACTTGAACGTGTTAAAGTACCAACCCATTAGCACTGGAACTGCATTGTCCAAATAATTCCTGGTAATACTGGGGGAGAGAGATAATGTGGTATACTGCTAGGACCTGATTAGTACAAATAATGAATCCCCTGAAGTAATCACAAATATTCAAATGTGCACTAGTCAAAATTAAAATAATATATAGTCATTGGTTCCAGCCCAACAGGAATAAACAGTGAGAATTTGAACAATCCTAATTCACGATATTAATTGCACTGATCTTGACCTGGTTATATTAAAGTCAGGAAGACTTGGTTTGTTTCTCCTTTGACATATTGGGACAGTGTGACTCTGGGAAAATCACTTGACCTCTCAATGCCCCCAGATAATTCTTTAAAAGATTCTAGGTTGCAGGAGCAGCTAAGTAGCATAGTGGATGGAATCAGGAGGAACCATGTTCAAATCCAGCCTCAGACACTTGACACTTATTAGCTGCATGATCTTGAGCAAGTCACTTAACTCCACTGCCCCACAAAAAAAAAAAAAGACTCAAGGTTGCAGAGAAGTAGCTCACCTATGTTGACCGAAGACATTCCTCACCTGTTATATTAAAGAAATTACAGGTCAAGCTTCAGGAGCCATGAGCAAGATCCTCTTCTCCCCAGAAGTCTCTCATTCTCCTTCCAGCAGACTAAATTCCAGGACTCTCTTATTTCCCAGAAGCCTTAGCTATTTATTCTGGCATTTCTACTTCTTTCTCTATAAGGCTTCATCACACTATCACTGAAGAGCTTGATACAACCAGGAACTACTCATCCTGCTACTGCATCCATAACAGAGGCTGGGTCCCAAAATCTCTAGGAATTCCTCTAGAAATCTGAGGTTCAGAAATTTCTGCCACTCAGACATACGGAGGTCCTCAAAGAAAGATTCAAAATTTTGCTCATTGAACTAAGGCAGTTTATTCATAACAGCTAATTCCTTTTCTATGTGAAAATTCATTTTTTAAAGTTCTCATAAACCCAATAATAGGTGACACGCAGTTCAACATTTGCTTTTCATCTTCAACTTTTCTTGGTGTTGTGCTTCTTTTCCCATCCCATTCCTGGTATTAGATCAATGGTCCATTTGCAATTATTACAATCTGAGTTTTTATGCCACTTCCCCTCTAAAGTTGGGAACTTGTATTCCATGAATCTTCCTCTTGAGCCATGGATAAGTTGCAAATAAAACTACCATATGCTTCTGCCCTCAAAGTAGCCATTAGTGGGTTCAGAGAGAGTAGAGGACTGTTTTCATGCATGGACTTTCTCACTTCTAGGACCCAGGTCAATTCTTTGTTCTGCACTCTCAGGATCTCCTTGAAAAGGGAAAAGGAAAGAGAATGACTCTTCATGAAGTCTCTTTTTTTATAGGCTTAGCAGGAAAGGATGACTCAGACCCAGACCCACAACAATCTAAGTCAACCAATAAATTGCTATCAGATGAGGTCTGACCATGTCACCCAAGAAGTTCCTTGGGTCGTTTCCTTTTTGCCTCTAGCATAAAATACATACTCCTCTGTGGTATTTAAAGTTGATCACTGTCTAGTTCTAACCTACTTTTCTAGGCCTCATGAACTCTTATGAGCCAGCTCAACTGGTCTGTTTTCATTCTTGAAACAGTGGATAGCCAGGCCCTATTGGGTTGAGGACACGGGGACTAGAACCTGTACCAATTCCCAACCTTTGCTTATCATTTCAGTTTGCCCTTGATTCATGACTCTTGGGATTGTCTATCTTCTCACTAAAGGGTATAAATTTCCCAGTTCTAATATTCCCTGGGGTTGGGGGGAGAGGAAGGAATCCTTTTACATATATGGCATTAACACCTCATGTGAGATTATCCCCCACATCTGGTATGCCCTCCCCTCGTATTCACCCTGATTCTGGCTTCCTTCAGGAAAGTTGCTGCTCGTATAGTTCATAATAGAAATAGTTATGGACTCCAAGCCTAGGGGTTCCTAGCAGAAAGGGGGAAAGTAAAAATGTATTCAGTGTCTAAATTAGACTCAGACATGCAACAGGTAATGTCTGATCAAACAGAGACAGGAATGTTAAACAATAAAGAATTATAGAATGATTAGAACAGAATCCAATACTACCATTATGATTATAATCATCTGAGAGGCTAATGTTCAAGGCCCATTGGGATATCATTTTTTGCAAGGCTGGTAACTGATTAGTTTGCATTCCACACACACACACCTATTCCAGGAGATACTGCTTGTGTTGCTGGCATTGGTATGTCTTCCAGGTCCTTTCCATGTATTTTGGGATCAATGCTAGAGAAAAGTAACACAAAAGGAAATTAAAGGCAGTCAAGGGCCTGTAGAAAAAGTTCAACTAGTTGAGTCTGATCCACGTTGGTACTGGGGTCATATAGGGCCCTGACCAACTATTATACCAGAATAGGGAGGGCAAGCCTTCCCTCCACCCACCAGATGAGTATTACATCTTGTCATCTCAAAAACTGCTTATAAGATACACACTAGGCATAAATATTTTTTCTTCTATCTTGTTATAATTTCTTCTTTTATCCATGTGGTACTATGGGTACTCAGATTTTCCCAGTTCAGCAACTGAAAAGAGGTTGTAAGCAGAATAGAAAATTCAACCTATCACCACACAGGAGAGAATATCTGTACAGGCTTGGGGGAGGGAGGAAAGGCAGGCACTTTTTCATATATATATATATATATTTATATATGGCATTAACACCCCCATGTAAGATTTCCCCCCCACACATCTGGAAAGCACTCTCCTTTTATTTCCATATCTTTGAATTCCTAGATCTCCTCAAAACTCAGATCATATACCACATGAGGTCTTTTTTTAGACCCTCAGTGGCCAGTGCCACTCCTACCAATTTGCTTTCTACTATATTAACTTTGCATATATTTGGTATTTATCTTATATAAGCTTATATGTTAGAATATAAGAATATAATACCACTTGAGGGAAAAGACTTTTTTTCCTTATTCTACAACATACTAATATAAATCAATCAATCAATATTAAGTGTTTACCATGTGATATACTGAGGAAGAAAGAGGCAAAAGAGTTTCTGCCCTCAAGGAGCTTACAAACTAATAGAGAAGAGAACATACTAACAAGTTATATATTGGATAAATAGGAAATATTTAACCCAGGAAAGACACTAGAATAGAGGAGTTGGTTTCTGAGTAAATACTTGTCAACTGAATGAATGAGAACTAAGGAGATGTACTCATATATAATGAGGGTTCTTTATATCCCTTGGAAGATATAATTAAGCTCCAAAAGACTCATCATCTTGCAACCCCATCCAGTTGATCAGGTTATTTGATCCCTTCTATGCCAAGTCTTCTGGTTGAATTAGATGATCTCTAAAATTCTTTACCTAGTTTTAAATTGATGATCTTATGATTGGATGTCCTCTAAAATCCTTTTCAGCTCTTGATTTCATAATCTATTTTGAGTAGAGGACAGTGAACTCTTAATTTTAAATATTATTTCACTTTTTAGAAATTATAAGCAGTTCATCAATCTAAATGGAAAAATTCCTTTTTTTTTAAATAGAAATTTAAATGGTATCACACTGTAGGAGATATAAAATGCAGCATGTCCCAAACAAAAGCCTTGATGAAATTTTAAGCTATGAGAGATATTAAGAATTAAACCTGTCCTGAGCTCTGTGACAACTTATATAAATAAAAGGAATTAAATGTAGTTTCTAGGCAATTGGTTGGAGCAGTGGATAAAATACAAGGACCTGGTATCAGGAAGGTCTGAATTCAGAATCTGCCTTACACACTTTACTTAGCTGTGTGACCCTAGCCAAGTCATTTAATTTTTATCTACCTTAATTTCCTCCAGTGCAAAATGGAGATAACAATAGTATCTAGGCTCCCAAAGTTGTGTGGGTACACAACATAATATATGTAAAAGACTTTGAAAATCTTAAAGAACTATTACATAAGTGCTTACTATCAGCTTATTTTATAAACTGATGGGGAAGGGATTTAAAATATAACAAATATAACTTAAACTTACAGGAACAGATAGGTAAAATATAGAGAATTCAGTGTAATAACCATTCATATTATTCTACATATTATTCTTGAACAAAGAAGTCAAGTATGCTTTAATCTTTTTTTTTTTTTTTTTTTTTTTTAGTTTTTTGCAAGGCAATGGGATTAAGTGGCTTGCCCAAGGCCATACAGCTAGGTAATTATTAAGTGTCTGAGGCCAGATTTGAATTCAGGTACTCCTGACTCCAGGGCTGGCGCTCTATCCATTTCACCACCTAGCTGCCCCCATGCTTTAATCTTTTTAACAAAGATCAATCTCCTGACTAGCAGACAGTAATAGGTAATGGTTTCAAATAGTTTTGCCTTTATAAAACAATCAGGAAAGAAAAATCTGAAGGAGATTTCTTGGAAACATATTCAGGTTATTACTCTAAATTACTTTGTGTTTGATTTTTGTACTTTTTAATTTAGTTGGGTTTTTTTGTTTTTGTTTTTTTGCAAGGCAATGGGGTTAAGTAGCTTGCCCAAGGCCACACAGCTAGGTAATTATCAAGTATCTGAGGTCAGATTTGAACTCAGGTACCCCTGACTCCAGGGCTGGCGCTCTATCCACTGCGCCACCTAGCCACCCTAGCCACCCCATACTTTTTAATTTTTAATTTCAAGTTAATCTAGTTATCCTCCCAAAGTGAGGTATACTTTTGTATAGAACATAAAAATGCTAATAACCTATAAATATAACCAGGTATTATGACAAATTGTTGTAATTCACCTTGTTGTATAAAATGAATTTTAGCTAAGATAAACTTCCATTTACATTGTATATATCTTGTATATACAATTTCTTTGCATGTTGTCTCCCTCCATTAGAAGAGGAAATGCTTGTTGGTGGAGTTGTGAATTAATTCCATCATTCTGGAGAGCAATTTGGAAATATTTCCAAAGGGTATAAAACTACAGATAAACTTGGATTGAATAATAACATCATTAGGTCTATATCCCAAAGAGATCACTAAAAAAGAGAAAGGATCCACATGGACAAAAATATTTATTGCAGAGCTTTTTGTGGTGGCAAAGCACTGGAAATTGAGGGAATTACATCAATTGGCAAATAGCTGAACAAGTTGCAGTATATGAATGTATTGGAATACTTTTGTTCGATAGGAAAGGATGAACAGGTGGACTGCAGGAACACCTGGAAAGACTTACATGAGCTGATGCAGAGTCAAGTGAGGAGCACCAGGAGAACATTGTACACTCTAACAGCAACACTGTGTGATGATCAAGTATGACAGGCTTAGCTTTTCTCAGCAATACAACGATCCAAGACAATTCCAAAAGACTCATTATAAAATATGCTATCCACATCCAGAGAAAAGAACTACGGAGTCTGAATGCAAATCGAAGTATCCTATTTTCAAATTTGTTTTTTCTCTCGTGGTTTTTTCCCCTTTTGTTCTAGTTTTTCTTTCACAAATGACTAATGTGGAAATATGTTTAACACTAGTGATGTTTGTCCTTTATTCTCAAAGAAGACCATTATATCAGGTAGGTGATGCTATGACAAGCAGGTAACTAGACTTACTTTCTCCTCCAGAGTTATCTGGGTCCAGTGACCAGATATGAATCAGTATAACTGGATATGGCCCTAGATGCTTAGGCAATCAGACTTCAGTGACTTACCCAAGATCATATAGGTAAGTAAGTGTCAAGTATCTGAGGTCGGATTTGAACTCAGGTCCCGCAGACTCCAGGACTGGTACTCTATCCACTATACCACCTAACTGCCCCTAGGGCAAAAGGGGAAGGAAAGTAACATGATTATACATATATAAACCATATCAGACTACTTGGCTCTCTTGGGGAGAAAAGGGAAGAAAAAAAATTAGAATTCAAAATCTTACAAAAATGAATGTTGAAAACTATTCTTATATATAATTGGAAAAAAATAAAATGCTCCAAAAAAATTTTTAAAAAATTTAAAAAAAAGATAGGAAAATGCTTATTTCCAGCCCCCATCCCCAATGGAATGTGAGTGCCCTGAGGGCAAGGACTGTGCTTTTGTCTTTCTTTGTATCCCCAGAGTTTTGAGCCATGTCTGGCTAATAGGAAATTCTTAATAAATAAATGCCTGCTGACTGACTTGTTTAGAATGTTCCATATAAATCTCCTGTGCTTTTCAATCACCCCTGGCCCTGAAATCCATTAAAAGAAAAGGAACTAGTTCAGTTGCCTCCTTGACTCTTCATTACATTATTATTTTGAACTAAAAAAGGTTTTCAATACACATACTCTATCCTCTGAAGAATTAATAACACAGTTTCTGTCAAGTCATGGCATTGGCACCAGGACTGTGAAATGAAATGTGTCTTACAAACTAGTAATGATAGGGGGCCACTCCCACTGACTTTATGGGATGTTCTCAAGGAACATTGCCACTTCCCTCCTTGTGCTTTTATTGAGGCTACCCTGGTTTACATTCCATCCTCCTCTTCTCAGTTTCATTAGTTGGACAGACTAGAAAATTTTAATTTGTTGTGGTAGTAATGCTTTACATTTAACCCCAATTCCTTTCATTTGGAGCACTCAAAAAAACTTTTAACTACCATCAACTATATTAAACCTGAACATAGCCTTCTGAGCAGACAAACATCACATAACTATTCACATCTGCAGAGCTGCTCTTCCACACCCCCTCTATTGAAAAGCTTTTTTATTTAATATGGACATAATTCTAGTGCAATGAAAATGGGGCAAGCTACATTCTTTAGAAATACACTGACATTTCACTGGCATACTCTCCAAGTTTCTTTTTCTCCAAAAATAATAATAGCTCATTTATTTTTATGTAGCATATCACATTAAGTTTTGCAAATGATTTGACATGTTATTCCATTTGCTCTTCACTACGACACTGAGAGGTAGGTGCAATTATTATCCCTATTTTAGGAAGGAGGGAACTGAGGATTAGAGGTACTGAATGACTTGCCCAAGGTCACACTGCTAAATTACTTTGTTAGGCAGAATTCAAACCTGGGTCTTCTAGACTCTAAGTTCTGACTCTAGTTACTTTATTTTGTCTAAAATCTATCCAGCAGTAATCCAATGTAAAGTATTGTGACAGAGTTAAAGAAATTAGAAACTCTGTACAGAGGGAATTTCAGATAGGCTCAGAAGCCCCCCCCCCTTCCCCCATTTCATAACTATACTCTCAAACAGGAATTGAG
Organism: Macrotis lagotis; assembly: GCF_037893015.1. NCBI lineage: Eukaryota > Metazoa > Chordata > Mammalia > Peramelemorphia > Peramelidae > Macrotis > Macrotis lagotis. The sequence goes on along the minus strand of NC_133665.1, from coordinate 10,114,947 downwards.
ACTCCCATTCCCTTTTGAGGATTTTTGCAAGGCAAAATGGGATTAAGTGGCTTGCCCCAGGCCACCCAGCTAGGTAATTATTAAGTGTCTGAGACCAGATTTGAACCCAGGTACTCCTGACTCCAGGGCAGGTGCTTTATCTACTGTGCCACCTAGTCACCCCTCCCATTCCCATTTTCAAATCAGGCAATAGATGTTTTTAAAAATATATATAATATATATATATATAAAACATATAACATATACAATAACATATCTAATTTGTTTCCAGTTTTGAATCCTGTATTTAATGATTTCCTAAACTTTCCCTTTCATTCCTACAATGGTCTCTTTAATCTTCCTGTCTGAATCTACAGGAATCAAGGGGAGTTGTAACAAGAACTCATGAACAAGTACTTGATTTGATCCACTGTGTATAAAAGCAATTCATTCAACCCTTTAAATTCTCCACCTGTTAGCTGTGCAAAATCAAAAAATGTCTTGGCTTTTAAGGAATTTGCTAGGTTGTTTTGTATTTGCAAACTTTTCATTAAACTTAAGAAACGCTTGAACACCATCAAAAGCTGAAACCTCTATCCAGATTTTAGACCAGGGTAGAGTGATGAAGAAGAGAAATTCTTTATTAGATTGTCAACTGTTAAGGGTAAGGGGATATGGACATAGGGTACTTTGAAAAAAAATCTAGCCGGCCCACTGTATTCACCTGATAACTGCTTCTTAAAGGACTGAATATTAGAATTAACCTCAGCATTCCTTTCTTTTCCCAGTTTGACACAGGTTCAGAAGAGTCCTTTCCAAATAGAATATCCTAGAAGTAGGAGATCCACAAATACATTTAAATAACACGATTTACAAGTGTTTACATAAAGAGGGCAAAGTTTCCTCTCAGGCATTTACCAATTTAACAATGTATTATTGTTCTCTTTGGGTTATTATTTTAAATTTTTCTTCACTGTGCATTTTCTCAGTTATACTACCAAAGAGTGTCAAGAACCTAGAAGACATTGGAACTGCCCTAGAGAGTTCATAATCCAGTAACGTAACTTTTCCTAAAAAAGATGATTTTTTTTTTCAGAGAAACTGTCTGGAGGAGATGAATACAATTCCCAGGCGGAAAAACTAGAACCAGAGGTTTTCCTTGCGGAGCTCGGGGAGCCAAGGTGGATCTGTGAATTTGGGGTGGACCCGTCTGTCACTGTCATGCAAATTTGAGCTGATTAGGGGAAAATTAAGTAGAGGCGAGTTCCCTGGGGCCGCAGGGGCCCGGGACTGGCTGGGAGGAGGTGTAAGTTGAGAGCGCCTGAACCAGCTAGTTTTCTTTTCCGGGAGCTGGTCTGTAGGATCCCAGCTTTAACCTTGGAACATCCAGAGCCCAACCCCTTCGCGCTGCAAACCAGGGGGAGATCCGGGGCCATCCAGGGAGCCAAGGTCGGCTGCGACCTTGGCCGGCGGGGACAGGATTCAAACTCAGGTCCCAGGCTCCCACCAGACCTGGGGCTTTTCCGCCCCCCGTTCCCCATCGCAGCTCTCGGGGTGCCGAGCCCAAAGAAGGGATCCCTGGGGGGGGGTCACCGGGCAGAGCGTGTGCGGAGCGCGGGGGGGTGCGGCACGTGGGCTGCCGGTGGGGACGATGAAGGCGGAGGCGAGCCGGGCTCGGGGCGGCGGGGAGCGCCCCGGAGGGAGCCTGGGAGGAGGCGGGAAGCTGAGCATCCCCAGGGCGGCCTCCGCCTCGGCCGCCCCCGGCCCGCGCTGCTGTTCCCGGGGCGACGGCGGCGGCGCTGCTGCTCCCCGTCTCCCCGGTTGGCTGCCTCCCTGCTCCTGGCTCCCTCCCTCCCTCGCTCCCTCCCTCCCTCGCTCGCTCGCCGCCTCCCTCCCACCTCTCTCTCGGCCCTCTCTCCGCTCGCTCGCTCGCTCGCTCGCTCTCGGGCCCCCCATGCGGATGTGACATTTCACGCCGCCGCCATTTTGAGAGGGAGCCGAGCCGCCGGAGGTGCGTGTGCTGCTCCGTCCGGACCGGAGGCGGAGGCCGCAGGGCGGAGAGCGCGGCGCCGCCGGAGCCGCCGCCGCCGCCCCGAGCCCGGGGCCCGAGCCCGGCCCGAGGCCGCCCCCCTGCCAGGCCCAGGCCCAGGCCGCGGCCGCGCCGCCGGCCCAGCCCGCCCCGAGCCCGGAGCCGGCCGCACGAAGGGGGCCGCTGGGCCCGCGCCCCCCCCCCGCCCGCCCGGCTTACATAAGCCCGGGGCCGGCCGCAGAGCGGGGGCGGGCCCCGGCGGGAGGGACGGAGGCCGGCGCGGGAGGGAAGCCCGCCTCGGCCCGGCCCGCCGCGCTCTCCCCCGCCCGGGCCGGCGCTCCTCCGCTTCGGCGCCGAGATTGGGCGAATAGCGAGCAAATACGTGCGCGTCTCCCTGCCCCCGCCGCCGCCGCCGCCGCCGCCGCCAACCCCGGCCTCTGCCCTCCCCGCAGCCGCCGCCTCCCCGCGCCCGCCGCCAGCCCGGCTCGGAGCCGCCGAGGACGACCAAGAGGAGGAGGCCGCCCCGACGCCGCCGCCGCCGCCCCGGCTCCGCGCCGCCCCGCGCCCCCTGGGCCCGCAGCCCCGGCTCCCGGCAGCGGGCGAGGCCCAGGCCGCGGCCGACATGAACCACCAGCAGCAGCAGCAGAAAGCGGGGGAGCAGCAGCTGAGCGAGCCGGAAGACATGGAGATGGAAGGTGAGCCGCGGCCGGGCCGGGGCGCCCCGCGGGGGCCCGGGGGCGCCCCGGGAGGGGGGAGCGGGGGGCCCCGCCGCCGCCGCCCGGCGTTTGGGGGAGGCCCGCCGGCCCGCCCACTCTCCCGCCCGGGCCCGCGTGGGGGGCGGCGGGGGACGCCGCCGCCTCCGGGGCCCTCTCATTGTACGGGGGAGCCCGGGGAGCCACGCGAGACGCTCGCCATCTTTAATCGGGGCACGGAACCGGACGGCGCCCGGCCGCCCGCACGCCCTCCCCCGCCGCCCGGCCCTGCCCTGCCCGCGCTTCTCGGCAGCCCCCCTCGGGCCGCCTGCCCCGGGCCCGAAGCGGGGGCCCGGCCCGACGGCGGCTGCACAGTCATGCGGCGGAGGGGGAGGGGAGCCGGGCAGGGCCGGGCCGGGCCGCGGGGAGCCGAGGGGACCCTGCCCGGCCCGGGGGCCCCGCCGTGTGCGGGCACGGCGGGGCGGCCCCGCGGCTTCCCGGCGCAGCCTGGCGGGGGGCTGTTGGCCGTTGTGGAGGCATTGTTGCTGCCCGGGACCCCCGGCCGGTCCGGGGGAGCTGTCGAGGGGCCCTTTAGCGGGCCGCCTGGCCCCACGCAGAGCACCGCCAGGAGGCCCCTGGGACTGGGCGCAGAGGATGAGGGGCCGCCCCGGGCGGAACTGCCGCGGTCTTGCCCAGCAACATTTGCTAAATGTTGATTTCAGCAGCATTATCTAATTAGGGCTAGGAAAGTGCTCCGTGTCTCTGTGTCTCTGTACGTAGATAGAAAAATGTGACATTTCTCACTGTGTGTGTGTGAGATTCTGGATTGAAAGAATCAGAAAACTGACTCTTTTGAATTATATTTGAGCCATAACATTGAAGATAAGCAGGGAAATACATTCATATACATGTGTATGGAAAGGACGGTTCACCCCAAAAGTCCATACACATTGAATTTCCAGACCTTTAAATCGGAATTAAGCCTTTTTTTTTTAAACATACCTACTTTGGTTTTTAAAGCTTTAAAACTTTGTTAATATATGAGGCACGATGGTGATACAGTGGATAGAGCACCAGCCTTGGAGTCCAGAGGACCTGAGTTCAAATGCTGGCCTCAGATACTTACCTTAGTTGTGGGAACTTGGGCAAGTCACTGAACTCCACTGCCTTAAATAAAACTCTGTGAAGCACAAATTGAATTCACTAAGTATTTAAAACCATTAGTCTGGTCACATATGTTAGCTGGCCATTCTTCAGAAACTGTCTTTCAAACATTGTGCCAAATTAGTTTAAAAAATGACTTGTTCTTTTCTGTATTTCAGAAACATACTATTTTTTGTTGTGAAGTTTGGTTTTGGTCAGTATAAACTTAGTGTGTTTTAAATTTACTTTTTACTTATGCAAGTTTGTCAAGTACATAGAAACTTGGTTTTGATTAACTTATTAAAATGAAATGCTTGAAAAAATGCTTCCCCCAAACATACTGTAAAAGGTCATAACTAAGCAAAATCAGAACAAAATCTATAGTCAACAGCTCCACCATAATTATTTTTAAGTATTCCAAATTCTGTTTCTGATATTTTAAAGGTGCCTGGTAACTAGTTGATAATTGGATGTTAGAGAAAACCTTTTTCAGATTTTAAAGATGATAGTTATTTAATAGTTATTTGGCATAGGCTGTATTGATGACCCTAATGAAGTAAGGGTTGGGGCAAGAAGACCTGGTGTCCAAATTTATTGTGCCAAAACAGTATCTTAGGGAGGATATCATGTTGAATCAACCATACCCAATATAGACTACTGAGCATTTCCTTGAGGACTTTCTTTTAACACCAAGTAAATGACTTCATGCCATTTTGTGTCAAGCAGCTTGTTGTAAAAAGTGAGTAAACTTTTCAGTTTACTTTTCAAGTGCTACTTTTTAACTATTCCTGTAAGAAAACCAGAAACTGTCACATAAACCATGAATAGCTGAAGAATTCAAAGACACAGTCATTAATGTTGGTGTCTTATTAGTAAATATATATTTGGAATTAAATTCTAGTAAACTTGAAATGCTTTAGTTTCTTAGAGTCATAGACTTCTTAAGAAAGAGTAGCAAAGACTTATTTCTTCCGAGTTCTTTTCACTACTGTTTACTTATTCTAAATAAGTAAGAAGCAGGTTCTCCTGGGATAGAATTAAAAAAACAACTAATCAGACTCTTTCCCACCCCCACCCCTTCTTCTCTCCCTTTTGCCTCCTAGGAGGTTGTTTTGGGGAAGTAAGCCTCCCTGGGTTAGGCTTCTATAAATTGGAGCATCTACTCACAGGATTTTGTTGTTTGTTTTTGAGAATTTGCTTTGTAAACTGTAAAATGCTATGTAAATACAAGCTTCTATTAATTGGACTTTTTTAAAGCAATCTTTCCTCCAAAAGGAATGTTTGAGTTCACAAATGACAAAATTAACCAAAATATTGAAGATAAATTTTTTTTTATATACAGAGGGAACAATATGCTTTAAAAATAATTCCGAAGTTCCAGTTCCAGGAAATATAGAACTTTTTGCAGAAGTTTTTGAGGAATTTGTTTTGAATTTCTTGAAAACTGAAAACTTTTGAGACCTGCAATTATTATAAAACATAAAACCCCTAATTTTTTTTTTGTTTGCTTAGACAGTATACTTGGTACATCAATGCTTTATCTTTATATATGTTGGGTTGTAGGTACTAAGGAAACAGTTCTGTCATGAATAAGCTGTTAAGAGAATCACAACTTTATTATTATAGACTTAAATTTGAATGAAGGGTTTTTCTTTGAAAGTTTTTCCAAGTTCACTGTGTGTTTTAGGAGGGGAAAAGGTCATATAGGATAATAGATTTAGAGATGGAAGAGACTTTATAGATTATCTCATTAAAATCTTTAAATTTACAGATAAAACTGAGGTCTTGAGAGTTATTTACTTGTCTAAGTTCTAGGTAACAAAGCTGTGATTGGGACCTGGTGTCTTATGTACTGTGGGATACTTGCTTATAGACTTCCGTAAAGAGTGATTAAGATGTAGAGTCTACACTAGTGGTATATTACTAAGACTCAGGTTTGGCCTCTTTGTTAGGAGTCTTGCTTCTAGGGAGAGAACAGGCAAAGGAAATAAATAGGTTGTTTGGGTTTTCCTATCTGTAAGGAAGGTATAGCCATCCTTTTCATTGTATGTTTCATGAAATTGGATTTTGTTTTCATTTTATTAAACTTAAATACCAATGCTCCTAGTTTTCAACTTAAAAATATTCTTTGGATGGGTTTTTAAATTTTCTATCCACAATAAAAGTGATTACAATTTCTTTGAGAGGACAAAGAAGAATGACAGGGTGGAGCATGGTGGAAGTTTTATAGTACATTTGGAAATTAACTTAAACAAACTAGTTTACCCCTACTATTTTAATCCATGATCTAAAAGTACTGTGAAGACATCATTCAGTTGAGGGGAAAACATAAATATATAGCTTTGAAGGAGAAATATCACTTAAGAGTTGGCATGTAATTTAGAATTTGTCAGAGAACTTTCACTCTAGGGTATTTTTGGTAATCATTTGGTAAATTTCTCATAAATTAAACTAAAATAGTTCTTGTCTGAAACAGTTTTTAATTCCTCTTCTCTGCTCTGAATGCTGCACTCTCAATATTTTAAAATTTCCTAGTTTAAAAGTTCTCAGTTAATGGTAGGACAGCTGATTCTTCCTACTTCATCCTGGATACAAATATGATTCTTGTAAATTCATTGTCCTACAAAATGTTTGTTTTTACAAACTTATATAATTCCCTCCTGTTTGTTCATGTCAGTGTCATCTCTCTTGCAGTATAAATAGTGATATAATTGGAAGAAGAATATCCATTTAACTTTTGGGCCTTGTTGAACCTAGTATCATGCATCAATTAATGCTTACTACTTTTAAGTTGTAAATAGACTGTAAATTTCAAGGAATCCAAAAAAACATTTAACAACTTCTACACTGTTTCTTAATCTTTTAAATTTCCATAGTTGCAAAATTATATTTTATAGATGATTGGAAAAAAAGGTTTTTCCTCTTTCAACTATGTTCAATTTTGCTCTATAGAAATATATTAAACCTCAGAGTAACATGAATTGATAGGTTAGAAATCTACAATTAGGTCAGACTGATAAAGCATCTGCAATAGATTTCAGTTGCTGAAAATTACAATCATCAAATCCTTTCAATGCTGACACTGGGAACTGAGGAAGAAAATAAGAAAGTTTTGTTAGTATTTTTAAATTATTTTTTAACCGTGTCTATTTGGGCATCCAAGCAGAAAAGCTTAACCTAATATAAACCTAAACTTTATAGAAAAATCCATTTTACTTTGCTGTGGATTCAGTTATATTTTGGATTGTATTATAAATTATCTGTGTTTAACTCATTCACTTGTCAGTCAAGTATTAAGATCAGAGCTCTAAAATTGGTAGGGACTTTAGAATTGTTCAGTTTCCTCTTTTTTATAGAGGAGAAAACTGAGTCCCATACTGATGAAATAACTTAGAGGTAAAGTGACTTGGACCAAGATCACATGGGTACTAAGTGGTAGAGTAAGGTTTCATGAATCCAAGTTCAGTACTTTGTCCTGTATCATACTTAAGCAGCATAATATAGTGGGAAAAGTATTGAATTTGGAGGACTTTTAATCCTAAATGTGCTGCTTAACTTAATCTTGAGCAGATTAAGCCTCTCCATAAAGCAGTGTGAATTAAGTCTCTTAAGGTTCCTTCCAACTTTAAAATTTGATTCTGTGATAGTTCTTTGTATCTCTTTATGGCACTTATATACTACCTTCTGTTGAAACAACAAAAATCTTATTCAGTCTTTGTGTTCTTTTAACATCCAGAAAAATCTTTTTTTTAAACTTCAGTTATGCTCAGTAATGTTAAGTTTACAGTAGGTGTGTGAGCTTAGTCAAAGCTTTAACCTCCCTGGGACTTTGATTTTTTTTTTCCCTTGGATTAGATGAATTCTAGCTCTTCTTATTGAATTAGTACTAGACAATGTACTTTACTTTTATAATGTAATTGAAAATAAAATATTATGGTTAAGACATTTTAAATAAAGTCAGCTTTTTCAAAGCTCTGATCACTTCTAAATTTCCTGACTAATGAAATTGGTATATATTTTTTTTTTCCCAAGGCTTGCCCAAGGCCACACAGTTAGGTAATTATTAAGTGTCTGAGGTCGGATTTGAACTCAGGTACTCCTGACTCCAGGGCTGGTGCTCTATCCACTGTGCCACCTAGCTGCCCCACCATTGTGCCACACCTAGCTGCCCCACCACTGCACCACACCTAGCTGCCCCTAAATGGATATATATTTCTAAAAGCTGTGTGTCACCTCAGTTGTTTTTGTTATTGTTTCAGTATTATGGAATAGGTAATATGTAGCTTGTGTTTCTGAAGTGACATCTAGTACACAGCTTCTCCTAGGGTGACAAAATTTGTAACAAGGTAATTCTTGTCATTCTACAGTTGCAGTGGTAAACATAAAATGGAGTAGAGCTTGGATAGACATTAGCAAAAAACCCCTAATTCTTAATATACAGAATTATTTCATTATGTAATGATTTTTACAGTAAGACTACATTAGACTCACAGTCCCATAACTAAAAGTTCCAGGAATTAAATATGCAGTTACATTTCATGTTTTTGTTTTTGTTAACTTTTTAAAAAATTTTTGTAAGGCATCGTGGTCAGGTGATTTGCCCAAGGTCACACAGCTAGGTAATTAAGTGTCTGAAGTCAAATTTGAACTCATGTCCTACTGACTCCAAGATCAGTGCTCTATCCATTGCACCACCTAGCTGTCCTGACAGTTCGTTTTCTTTTTTTACAAATTTATAAGTAGAGATTAATCTTTCAAAGTAAAAAAGATCTTTAGTGAATAAAGTTTGTCTTCTGATAACAGAAGACAAGACTGGCCAGTCTTTGATTGATTGATTGATTGATAAATTTGGCTTTTGAAAAGGGAAGGGTGCCTGTGCTCAGTTGGGCTAGTGAATTTGAATTTAGAATAGTAGGCAAAATTCCTAAACCCCAGTTTAATTTCTTTAATACTCTTTAATACCTTCATCTATTTATATACATGCTTTGTTTTTTTTATTTTAACATTTATTTTAAACGTTTTCAGTCCCAAATTCTCTCTCCTTCTCTATAGCCCTTAACCCCACCCACCTCCATTGAAAAGGCAAGCAAAATTATATATATATATTTATGAAGTCTAAAAACATTTTTGTCTTAGTAATGTAGATTTCTTTGAAAATGCCCATGGTTTACATTTTTTGAGTTTCCTTAATTTTAGACCATTACTTTTATTAATAGAATAACAAGGAAACGTAGAGGGGAATAAAAGATGAGTATTTGGAGAAATTGGTAGGTAAGGCTAGTAAGGCTAGTGCCTTAAGTGTTCTTAGTTAAATTTGTGAATAGATTTCTGACTGTCCATGAATTTGGAGTAGGAAAACTTACATCATTTTTCACTAATCTCTGAAATTTAGCTTTTCCTTCATTATGGCAACAGTTTTATTAGGTTTCACTTGACTGCTAAAGAGGTCTATGTCAAAAGAAAAGATTTAAGAATCCGTTTTTTAGAAATAGATGGTTTTTAATTATGATACTGAGATATACCCTCTGCAAGGACAAATTTGAAATAAACCAAAGGGTTAGATAAACAACACTGAAGAGAAAAGTTTATGAATGAATGAATGACTACATCACCAGAACCTTCATGAATGAGTCTGTAGCATCTTTTGTCTTTATTTTTAAATTTTCAGATAGCATTGCAAAGGAACTTTATCTTAATGTGTGTTCCATTGCTACTTTTTCCTATTTTTTTTTTTATTTTTTTACTTCCAAATCTTCATTTGACTTTTGGAACTTAAAAATATTGTAGAAAAATAATTTGGAATGTTATGTCCCATAAATTCACTAAAATGCCTTAATCATCAGGATCCCTTTGACATAGTGATACAGTAATGATATTGACCTTCATTTGGAAGGATAGAACAAATTGTGGTATATGAATATAGTGACTTATTAGTTTACTGTGAGAATGATACTAGTGGATAGAGTGCTGGATCTGGAGTCAGCCACTCAGTTCCTAACTTTGTGATCCTGGGCGAATAAATCACTTAACCCTGTTTGCCTTAGTTCCTTATCTGTAAAATGAACTGAAAAAGGAAACGACAAAACATTCTGGTATCTTTGTCCAAAAAAAAAAACCCCAGTGGGAATTATGAAGAGTCTGACAGAACTGAAAAACTTTTAGGTCCTGATTGAAGTACAACAATTAACTTCAGGGGCGGCTAGGTGGCACAGTGAATAGAGCACCTGGCTTGGAGTCAGGAGTACCTGGGTTCAAATCCGACCTCAGACACTTAATAATTACCTAACTGTGTGGCCTTGGGCAAGCCACTTAACCCCACTGCCTTGAAAAATTAAAAAAAAAAGAAAAGAAAACAACTTCAAAAGACTTAAACTTCAGCACTATGTATCCCATCACATGTTACCCATTTCTTGACAAAAAAATATATGGAGACATTAAAAAAAAAAACAAGTAGGCCCATTATATAGATTGATTCTCCTTGACTTAGATGTATTTGTTTTGTTTTTTAAAGGGGAAGGCAGAGGAGGTAATGATAAGGTTCTTTCCATCCCCACAAATAGCACCCTGCAGGCCAGTCTGTTGTCCCCTCTCTGTTCAGGGTCAATGAAGCATTAAAATTCACAAAATTATTACATATTAAAAGGAAAAGAATGTAATAGAAATGTGCAGTTTTATATATATATATATAACCAATTTCTTAGTGTTTTAATTTCAGAATGATTTTTTAAAAGTGTTCAGGAGGTAGTTAGGTATAAGAGCATCAACCATGGAGTCAGAAGGACCTGACCTTAGACACTTAATAGCTGTGTGACCCTGGGCAAGTTATTTAATCTCCACTGCCTTCCCTTCCCCTTCCTCCAAAAGCATACGGTTTATTAACATGCCTTATACATATAAAATAGTTCACAACCAAAGCATATTGGGGACCATTATACACTATAGTATGTAATAGTTATTGCCATAGGATAAAAGGAAATCAAATGTTCACTTTAAAAAATATGCTGGCTGATTGATTTAAATTAATTTCCTTCCCCATTAAATAACAACTACTCAGTAACAACTTAAGATCACCTGTAGTAAGACATTTCCCTTGGTATATATAAGTAAAAGTATCATTAAAATATTAATAAAATTTTGTTTTTATGTTTGTCAAGTATAAGGACCTTGGAAATGATGTGTACAAATTTATAATATTAAAATTTCTAACGGTATGGAATATCTCAAGGTCATTTTGGGTTGAGTTCTTACATAAGCATTAACTATATAATATCCGGATTTATCTCAAAGAACAATGATAGAATTGGGTATTCTAGAATTTTGAGACTCAATGGATTGTGCTTCCTTTTGATTTTCCTTTCTCTTATGTGGGTTCCCTAAAATATTTCTTTTGAAGCCCCACTAATTAAAAAACAATTGCTGCCTAAAAAATGTCATTTTTCCCTTAAAGGGAAGAAAGTAATCATATTTGTACATAATATTTTTACTTTCAGTCTTTACATGGAGGGAGAGATGTGTGTTTCATTATTTATTCTGGATAGCCCAGATTGTCAGCTGCAATTTTGAGTTCAGTTGCTATTGAATGTTGTAGCATTTTATTCCATGATTGTACTATTCTTTTGGTTCTGATTTACCTTCAGTCTGCATCATCTGTTTGTATTGTCGATTTGTTTCTTTACAACATAATAGTATTCCATTATTCATGGACCACATTTTGTTAACAGTATTTTTTTTTTTGTGGGTCTGTCTGGTACTAAAACCTTTCCTGAGTACTTTTCATATTTTTGGTTTCCTCCTAGCACAACTGATTTGCCTCCTTCCTGCCAACTTCCCAATACACTTACTTTCTTCCCTATACTTAACTGAAGTTGCCACCTTATTACCTAGATTTGTAACTTTGAGTCATATGTGAATTTCCCAATGTTTCTCCCCCAGTCAGTTAAGTTGCAAGGTTCTTCAGATAAGTTTTCAATATTTTTGCATGTATCTCTCCCCCTTCTTTTACCCCTACCATACTAATTCAACCCTTTCCCTTATCATTTAAGTTATAGTTTCCTCATTGATCAGTTTTCAATCTAACCTTCACACAAATTCCAAAGATTTTCCTAATGTATTGATCTCTTCCCTAGTCCATGACTTTGATAACCTTTGTCCTTGGGGAAAAAATGCAATGCTTTTAGCCTCAGTAACCAAATAGCTAACACTGTTTTAATGAGATTTAGTATTGCCAATTAATGATAGAAATCCAAGGGTTACTGAAAACTGAAGGAATTTGCATGCTCCCTGGAATTTTGAAACTGCCCAGAATTGATTACAGATTATTACAAAATGTACAAGTTAAAACTCATGGAGAAGCAATAAGTACTTAGAGAGACAGACAGACAAGAGAAAGGATAGGCAGCTATAAGGGCTGGCTTAGTTTGGCCACATGGCATGGTACTCCAGAGGCCTAAGTTTGGGAACACATGCATGACCTAAGAAAGAGAGTTGAAAGTCATCCTGCATGGTGGAAGGTAGATAAGAAGAAGCAAAAGGGGGTGGCCATTCTGTATTGGGTTGGACAAAGGGTGGCACTTGGGAGTGGTCTAACACCTGGGCCAAATATCTGCCAATAGCAAGCTACATACTGGTCCTTCCCTTAGCAAAATGCATGACCTTGAAGTTCAGTATGTAATTTCCTGTCATACCAGCATCAGTGGGCAAAATCAGGTAACTGGGAACCAGAATGATGGATGAAGGGGAATAGGGAGACAGGATACAAACAGTGAGGGTCAGTTTATATCTTAGGAGCAAACAGTTTACATCTCAGGAGCAAACAGCCTTCCACAATTAACACAATTTTAACAGTATAAAAGATAAAAGATTTGTTTCTAATTATAAATTATCTGTATTCATAATTCTGCATCAATACCAAATTGACCTGGTGTAAAACCTGAGGATACATTAGTGACAATAACTTTCTATCTAATGGGTTGTGGGCAAATTCACAAAATATTCTGCAATTTAGACATGTCATGCCAGAAAAATTTAGTAATTAGTAGAATTTTTTTTACATAACTCATTTTTTCTTACACATTAGCAGGAAAAGCTATTTATCAGAATATTTTTAGGAATTTGAGCAAGTTTATTCAATATTCCATTTATAATTTATACATTGAAAGATTTGGGAATCCAAATATAGTAATTGTTCAGTTATATAATTATTTTTTTAGAACCAGATATTGGTATCTCCATAACTTTATCTTATGATAACTAAACTCCCTTCTGAGAGATAACTCAGTTTCCAAAGACTACTTTACTTTGTGAATTATTATAAATTTAATCACAGCAAATAGAAATTTTCAAATGTACAAATAAAATTATACCTAATACCATAAATTAGGTAATTTATAAATTTATTTCTTTTTTAAAAATGTGTAAATTGGGATTTTGCTGCAAAGCATACACTCCAGAATGGTCCTTTATATACTAAAATATTTATAGCAGTATTTTTTTTCTAGCAACAAAGAACTGAAAATAAAGATATCCATTGTTTGGAGAATAGTTAAACAAATTGATAATACTATTCTGTAAAAAACTATGAATATGATAAATCAGTTAATCAACAAGTACTTTTTTTAGCATATTTTTCTAAAGGGGTGTTTGAGCTGCATTTTGAGAAACAAATGAGAGAAAAGGGGAGTAACATTCTCCAAGAGTGATATATAAAGAAAGACATGGAAAGAGTAAAAGAGTAGAGGGTAATGTTGAAGAAACAGACTTTGAAGATTGATATTATCTTCAACAGGAAATAGGGAAGAAATCTATATATCTAGTCCTAGCCTCCCCCATCAAAATGCCTATTGGGTATATCAAAATGTATGATCTAGAAAAAGACTGAACTTGGGGGATATGACAGTAGAGAGAATGACATTGATAAGCCAGCAAACAATATTGAATAGTTGGGTAGCAAGAAAAGCAGGAGAGTAATTTCACCAACCACCCAAAGAGGAGGTGTCTTAAGAAGAGGGAGTGGTGGCAGTATCATGTTTCGAAAAGGTCTAGAACCACGAAGACTAAAAAAATCCCATAAAATTTGAGGGCAGATTAAGGTTGATTTCAAAGGTGAGAAAATGAGTAAGAGGAGAGAAAGTGGTGACAGCTGTTTGTGACTCAGAAAGAGGAAGGTTATAAGATGGCTTAGTAGTAAGGTCTTATGAAGGTTTTTTTTTTAAATGGATGAGTACAAAAAGATTTGGACTTGTTTGTAGGCTATAGGGAAGAAACCGGTAGATAATGAGAAATTGAAAATTAAAGGGGTGTCCATCTCTATCAGAGAATGGAGCAAAAGGGGCTCACTAAGGGATTTTGAGAGGAATGTGGTAAAAATAAACCTGTTCCTCAATAAAGTTGAGTCTTCAGCTTAAAGAGGAGTAAAAGTGATTCATCAAATTTTGAGGAGGAATTTTTAAAAGGATTGCTGCCTTGAAGGCCCTGTTAAGATTAGATAATGTAAATTTGTTGACATGGGAATTATACACAATGCCTAAAATAAATCTAAATGGAAAGTACAACAACGTTGTGAAATTGTGATTACACTTTATAAATGCTTATCGATAATATAATAACCATCATCCTTTCCTGAAGACATGTGTTACACATAGAGATTTCAGAGGAAAACTTCTGTAAGGGAAGAATTGTTCTTTATGAACTAGATTGGTTCTACAGTATTTGATAGAACAATGGATCATTCCTCTCATTTATGTGGTTACTTCCCCTAATGTCCTAAATAAGCATTCTATGTCCTCTCATCTTGTATGATGATTTGTCTTTCCTAAAACTTCCATGAAGAATCTGCCAGCAGTTTTGAAATATTCCTTTTAACACTCCTTGGATTGTCACTTGGTTATCTTTTACTTTCCAAGCCTGATCTTTATTGAAATAGCCTTGTCCTTCCTACAGTTTCATGAACTAATAGTATATAGACTTAATTTCTTTTTAGACAACTTTAGCTTTAACTTGTGATATTTGGATACATATGTTGCCATCTACTCATGTTTACAGTACATATCCCCCTTTCTATAACCATAGAGGATTATCCTTAAGCCTTTCAGAACACTCTAAATCCTATGAAATTTATATATTTATTGTTGTTTAGTCATTTTGAATTGTGTACAACTCTTTATTTATGATCCCATTTGGGGTTTTCTTAGTGAGGATACTGTCTCCAACTCACTTCATATACAAGGAAACTGAGGAAAACGGGATTAAGTGACTTGATAGCTATTTTCTTGAGTCCAGATTTAGATAAAGTCTCATCTTCCTGACTCCAGGCCTAATATTTTATCCACTGCATCATTAGAATAAATTAATTTTTGTGGAAAGAGCATTGATGACTTATTAAATCATCACAATTCTAGGTCTTAAAATAATTTAAATCTTCATGACCTAATTTTTCTGCAATTGGTGAATAACATTTTTTTTTTTTTTTTTTTTTTTTTTTGGTTTTTGCAAGACATTGGGGTTAAGGGACTTGCCCAAAGAAACACAGCTAGGTAATTATTATGTGTCTGAGAATGAACTTGAACACAGGTCCTCCTGACTCAAGGCCTAGTGTTCTATCCACTGTGCCACCTAGCTGTCCCCTAAATAACATTTTTTATAAAATGTCTGAATAAGAACTTAGCATTTGGTTCATATATGTATTATTTGCCAGATTTGGGGAAATTTGAGAATAAGGAAATCAGAGTGGTTAAACTTTTTTTGCAAGATATTTTTTAATTGTTTTTTGAATTTTATAAATTTTGAACCAAGCTTGCTTCCCTTCCCCCAACCACCCCCCACAGAAGGCAGTCTGAAAGTCTACATTGTTTCCATTGTTTCCATTGATTAAAATTGAATGTGTTGAGAGAGAAATCATATCCTTAAGGAAAAAATATAAGAGATAGCAAGATTACATAATAAGATAGCTTTTTAAAAAATATTAAAGGTAATAATCTTTGGTCTTTGTTTAAACGCTTTTGGATAGAGATGGTATTCTCTATCACAGATACCCTAAAATTGTCCATGATGGTTGCACCGATGAAGTGAGCAAACATTGATCATCACCCCATGATGCTGTTGGGATGTACAGCGTTTTTCTGGTTCTATTCATCTTGCTTAGCATCAGTTCATGCAAATCCTTCCAGGCTTCAGAGTTGTTAAATTTAAAACATATTTTGAAAACTATTTTTTTTTTAATACCTGAAACTTCTTGTTTAATACAGTGTCTGGATTTTCTTCTTTCTTCTCTCCTATCTTATGTACTCAAAGAACTATGTTGCTACCTCTTAGAAATAGACAAGAAATGAGTGGAAACACAGACCTGCCTTCTGAAGCAATTTATGTCATAATCCTAAAGTTGCCTAAATCCTGGTCTTGAATAAAGAAAATACAAAATCCGACATTTTAAAACAATGTAGAAATTTAGGCTTATTTCATTTTATCAGGTACTATGTGTAATTTATAGTTTGCATAATTGATGTTTTCTTTTGATCAAAAAGTATAAGTTTTGTAAAATACAGCTTGGAAAAAGATTCAAGGATAATCTCAGTGTTTGCCCATATTCAGGTAATGTGCTTCTTTAGTTTCTGATTATATTGAATTGTCACCACTTCAAAAATCTCTCCTATTTGATTGGCAATACTAGAATGGTAATTTGTAAAAGAAAAATACGTAAAAAATACCTTTTTTGTGTCTCTGTCATTTGTTTCTCACTTTTAAATGATTCTTCTGAATTAGTTTTGTTTTTTTCTAGTCAAAGACATTAGTGTTGGTAGGTTTTAGCATAGTCATATAAATTAATGCTGTCTGTTCAAAAAGAGTAGTTATGAATTGGTCATAAGTAAACTTTTTTCTAAGTTTGACTTATTAGTGTCATAACTTATGCATACAGTTTATTGTTGAGGCTTTTTTCTCCATAGACTTGTCTCTTGGTCCTTGCCTTTTGGCCTGATACCTAAAGTATTCATTTGATGGTCAGTTTATCATTTCTGTTCCAACATTTTTTTCTTATGAAACACATTTAATACCAAAATATTAGCTTGATTAAAATTGAAGTTAGTTTGAATATGCAGTTGCAGATTCAGAAATAGGAATGAAAATGTTGTTACCTGAAAAGGAATTGAAAGATACTGAAAACATTGAAAGACAAACGAGTACATCATAATAGAATGGCAAAAATATTTAGCAAATTTATATTCTTAACTTTTAAACACATGGATGGATGGATAGATGGATATAGTTCAATGGCAAGTTGCCATTGGAGCCAGGAAGAACTTTTCAAATCTTATCTCTAACATATACGCGCGTGTGTGTGTGTGTGTGTGTGTGTGTACACACACACACATGAATGAACTGATTTTGTGATCTCACTTTTAGGTAACTCAGATTATATGTTGCTGACCTGTGTTAGTATAGGACATTCATCATTTCAGTGAAATTACATAGGTCTGTACCTATTCTGTGTAGCAGTTCAACAGTTAAAATTCATATAAGAAATTAATAGCAAGATGAAGAAACAGACTTTTACACTTTAGAATTTTATTGGTATATAATGCTCCATCCCTTTATTTTAAGAAAAAAAGTTTAAGAGGTTAAAAAAAGGCAGATGAACATTTCTGTACTCAGCTCCTTAGATTTACAAAGGATAGGAAGGTGTTTTTATCTCTTCTGAGGTCAAGTTTAGACTTTTTAAAACTTAAAATATTTTGTAAAAAGCTAAAATCAAGAATAATCATAATTTAGTCTCAATAGAAAGCAAAAGTAGGAATAACCAAAACATTATAATATATCTAATAAAGTGATACTTCAAGCACTGTTTGTAGACATACTTGTAGAATCCTAGCAGGAAGGCACAGAGCAACAGATAACTCAGCCATAGGTAAGCTTTGTCCTTAGACTCTTTGATTTTTAATTGATGGTGATTTTGCTCTACTTTAAATGAGATAGCTATAACTAGATATTTAACCAGATGGCTAGTTAAAAAAGTCTCCTAAAGCTTTGACCATGTAGTAGTTTGTTTTCTGGTTGGTATATAATAGTTACACAATGATCAATTATAGATGACTTAGCTATTCTCAGCTATGCAGTGATCCCAGATAGTTCTCTGAAGGACCCGTGATGAGAAAAATGCTATTCACCTCCTGAGAACTAATAGAGTTTGAATGCAAATCAAAGCATACTATTTTTCACTTTTTTTTCCTGGGTTTTTGACTTTTTGTGGGTGGAGTGTGGTCTATGCTTTCTTTACAGCATGACTAATATGAAAATGTTATGCATGATTTTTCATATATCACTTATGTTTACCCTTGGGGAGGAAGGAAGGGAGAAGATTTTGGGAACTCAATTTTAAAAAATAAGTGATAAATTGTTTTTGCATATAATTGGAGAAAATATTCTAAAATATAAAAAAAACACATGGGATATTTGCATTATTTGCATTTGAATTCCCAGCCAACTCATATGTTTTGTTTTTATTCAAAATGTGAATTAGAGATCAGCAGCTCTTCAGATACCTTATTGATATTTGCATGGTCACATTAAAACTTATCTCTTGGATTTGTAATACTTTCAGTTCAGACTGTACCCCTCCTAACCTTCTCCATCTATTTTATTCACTTACACTAAGCCTATATTGTTGCCCTGGTTGAGAATTCCAATCTCATAGTCATTTTGTCTCCTGTATTCCCAGTGCCTATTATCGTGCATGGTAATGCCTAGCATAGTTACTTAGTAGGTGTTTTAAATGCTTTTTTTTTTGATATTAATGATTTATCTTAATCCTCACAATCTATTTCATCTACTCTGGGCTTCCTTTGCTTTCAAATTCAGCTCTAAAAAGGGTAATTTGCCATTTTTGTAGTTTCTTAGCTACTGTACTTAGTCCTTTGCCCTTTTAGCATTGTCATTTTTAAGCTGCATAATCTCATTTCTATGACTGATCTCCATTGTCAGTTACCTCTAGTTTTTCTGTCTAGCTGAATTAATCCATCTACTAAATTACTTTCAAAGTCCAAGGTGGACGGTAGGATTGTGGATTCCCTCTCTTTTCCCTAGCCCTGTTCTCTGATTTTAGACTTGACCTAATTTGACCTAATCTCTTTAAGAAGAGTGAAACCATCTAATATCTTCTTAAGTTCCTTTTCTTTCCCCAATTCTTCAAAACTTTGTATTATTAGTTAGAAAGTATTTATTAAAACTTTAGTCCTTGTCTGATTTTGATAATGTTATTTTTGATGGATCTTTTCCAGGTGGTCTATGGGAATAAGATAATTAAGATGTTCTGGATACAATTCAGATGTTCTGACATATAAGAACCTGGAATTAGTTTTTCTGGAGACAATTCTCAGTCTTAACTAACATAATTTTGAAGACAAAAGATGTGTTTTTTCTTCAGCAATTTTTTAAAAAGCCTTTTATTTCATATTTGGGCAATCAATTTAAAAGAATGCTATTTAGTAGTGAAGAATAAAGTAAGATATGGCTAATAAGATGTAGCATTATTGCTCAGATATGAGTTATTATACAAACTATTCTTGACATAGTGTCGTGTAGTACATATCAGTGTTGTAGTGATTTGAACATAAATACATTCTACTACAAAAAATAATTCAATTTGACATTGTTTCAGAAAATATTATCTTGTGCAATTCATTCAAACAGTTCTATTCTAATAATTCTGATAAAGTATTTATTTAGCTTTTTAATCAAGTGTGTACAAGTAATAACTTGGAAGAACTCCAGCAACATCCTAGTTATCCATTAATTTAATTAAATTTAATTAATAAAAATTAATTTTAATTGAAAAAGTTGAAGCAAGTGGGATTTTGTTTGAGACACAGGAGACAGGAGATTATTTTAGGATAGTACATGAAAGACTATTTACTTTTGGGTTTTGGTTTTTGCAAAGGCAATGGGATAAGTGACTTGCCCGATGTCACACAGCTAAGTAAGTACTAAGTTTCTGAGATTCCATTTGAACCTCTTTTTTTTTTTTTTAAGCTTTTGCTAGGCAGTGGGGTTAAGTGCCTTGCCCAAGGCCACACAGCTAGGTAATTATTAAGTGTCCGAGGCTGGATTTAAACTCAGGTACTCCTGACTCCAGGGCCGGTGCTCTATCCACTGTGCCACCTAGTTGCCCCTATAGTTTTATTTTGAATAAAATGTTGTATTCTGTCTTCATTACTTGAATTCATTATCAGCAAACTAAAACTGTTTAATCTTTAGCCTTTACATATTGAAAATGTTAACTTATAGTCATATTGGAGATAAATAAGAAGAGAATGTAATGTATTGTTAAAATCAACTGCATGGAATGTAAAATTGCTTTGAAAACTAAAACACTAAGGATTTAGGATGGCTATTTCAACCTGTGCAATTTATTATGTTGTATCCTGTTTTGAGGATACAGTAGCAATAGATATTTTTATTCACTTCTATTCACTTCAAACACAAACTCTCAATGTACCCAAAACCCTTGGGCATCTTGAATTGTTACATTATGCATCCAAGAAATTTTGAATTGCTCATTCTTGTCAGTCCACAAACATTAAGCAGCTACTATATGCTAGGAACAAAGAAATGGAACCATTTCATGTCATATAAGTATTTACAAAACAAGGTATTTTTATGAAGAGGAAAAAAACAAGCAGTTTTGGGAATTAGAAAGATCATGTTGAAGGTGGCACTTGAGATTAGCTTTCAAGAAAAGAAAGCAAATGACTCCTGGATAAGTCCTAAGTCATGGAGGTAAAAGAATATTTTTGATGAACACTAGGAAGACCCACTTGGCTATATTGCCAAGGAGAGTTAGGTGACCTGCCTGCAAAGAGGTTAAGTTATCAGGGACCTTCAGTGACAACAGAGGAATTTAGATTTGATCTTATAATAACTGGGAATCACTGGAGTTCCTTGGACCCAGCAGTTTCAGGTAAGTGGTACATTATTTTAAAAATGGGAAATTTTTTCCATCTCAGAATCATGCCTTTTGGAAAGAAGCCAATATTTCTATAGTTGTGTAAAACACTCTCCTTTAACCCTCAGGTAATTTGGACCTAGCTAGCCTAGTGCTCTTCCTAAGAACTGGTCTTTTTTTTTTTTTAATTAAAGATTTTATTTAGGGGCGGCTAGGTGGCGTAGTGGATAAAGCAAGGCCCTGGAGTCAGGAGTACCTGGGCTCAAATCCGGTCTCAGACACTTAATAATTACTTGGCTGTGTGGCCTTGAGCAAGGCACTTACCCCCTTTTGCCTTGCAAAAACTTAAAAAAGTTTTTTTATTTATTTTGAGTTTTTCAGTTTTCTCCCTAATCTTACTTCCCTCCCCCCCACCACAGAAAGCAATTTGTCAGTCATTACATTATTTCCATGTTGTACATTGATCCAAATTGAGTGATGAGAGAGAAATCATACCTCTTTTTTTTTCTTTTTTCTTTTTTTAGGTTTTTGCAAGGCAAATGGGGTTAAGTGGCTTGCCCAAGACCACACAGCTAGGTAATTATTAAGTGTCTGAGACCGGATTTGTGCCCAGGTACTCCTGACTCCAGGGCTGGTACTTTATCCACTACGCCACCTAGCCACCCGAGAAATCATGTCCTTAAGGAAGAAACAAAGTATAAGAGATAACAAGATCATACAATAAGATACCAGTTTTTTTTCTAAATTAAAGGAAATAGTCCTTGGACTTTGTTCAGACTTTGATTCTTTATCTGGATACAGATGGTATTCTCCATTGCAGACAGCCCCATATTGTCCCTGATTGTTGCACAGAAGGAAGGAATGAGCAAGTCCATCAAGGTTGATCATCGCCCCCATGTTGCTGTTAGGGTGTACAGTGGTTTGGTTTTTTTTTTTTTGGTTCTGCTCATCTCACTCAGCATTAGTTCATGCAAATCCCTCTAGGCTTCCCTGAATTCCCACCCCTCCTGGTTTCTAATAGAACAATAGTATTCCATACCACAGTTTGCTAAGCCATTCCCCAATTGAAGGACATTTACTTGATTTCCAATTCTTTGCCACCACAAACAGGGCTGTTATGAATATTTTTGTACAAGTGATGCTTTTACCCTTTTTCATCATCTCAGCATATAAACCCAGTAGTGGTATTGCTGGATCAAAGGGTATGCACATTTTTGTTGCCCTTTGGGCGTAGTTCCAAATTTCTCTCCAGAAAGGTTGGATGAAGAACTAGTCTTTTCTTGAACTTGTGTTGTCATCGCTTTTTTCTGATCAGAACCAAATAACGGAGACCTTTAGATAGTATGAACTGAGGATTAGAACCCGTGTCTTCTATCTTTTTTTCCACAATAATAGAGTTTGAATGCAAATGAAAGCATACTATTTTTCACTTTATTTTTTTTCCTCGGTTTTTGACTTTTTGTGGGTGTAGTATGGTCTGTGCTTTCTTTTACAACATGACTAATATGGAAATGTTATGCATGATTTTTCATGTATCACTTTGTGTTTACCCTGGGGAGGGGAGGAAGGGAGAAGATTTGGGAACTCAATTTTAAAAAATAAGTGATAAATTATAAAAACAAATAGAGCTTTATCATAATGGTTTTGTACAGTTTTTTCTTTTAATCCCAGATTATGCTAGTTTATCACCATCAGGTATTCCACTATGAATAGCCTTTCAATTTGAAATAGTCATTAATAACTGTTCCAGCTATTCAACTAGATTCAGATTAGCTTAACTATACTAGTACGTGATCTGCATCTTTTCATTTTGCTCACAAGCCTAGCACAAGAAGCTTTCCTGTTATTAAACTGTCAGAAAAGAAAATCAGGATAGTTTGACAAGACCAAATCAATGGGATTAAGTGGCTTGCCCAAGGCACACAGCTAGCTAATTATTAAGTGGCTGAGGCCGGATTTGAACTCAGTTACTCCTGAGTCCTGGGTTGGTATTCCATCCACTGCAACATCTAGATGCCCCCAACAAATTCATCTTTTTTACTGTCTTTTTATTTAACTTTAATATTCTTATGTCCTTTCTTCCTTCTAAAACCACACCTGAAAATACAGTTCACTAAAACCAACCAGGAGGACATCTATTGTATCTGGCAGTATATTACAATTTTCTATACCCATAGTTCTTCCACATCTGCAAAAAATGGAAAATGAGGTACATTTTTTTTTCAACTAATCACTTAGGCCACATTTGAGCATTATGATTTTTGGGGGGGGCTAGGCAATGCAGTTAAGTGATTTGCCCAAGGTCACACAGCTAGATAATTAGTGTCTGGGTTACTGCTCTATCTAGCTGCCTCAGATTTGAGCATTATTGGAATTTTTCATTGGTTAGTCTTTATATCCAACTTTGTCACATTTATTTCTGAATATATTTTCCCTTCCCAGCAAGCAGATTGTCACAACTACTAAGAAATGAGGAAATAAAAATACAGTTCTCCAAAACTAAAGAAGGCATCTACCAAGTCTACAGGCAGTATATCGCAACCCTAAATATGGGCACCTCCTCCCCTCATCCCCTGCAAAGATAGGAAGTAGGTATATTTTGTCATCTTTAGGTTTAAATTTGGTCATTATAAGTCTCTGAACATGGTGGCATATTTTGGTTTAATTAGTATATCCATATTCTTCAACTAACTTTTCATTTTTTTTCCTTACCAGAACTATTTCCCTTTTGTATCCTTAGAATTCCCTTGTGAGCATTTTAAAGAATTTGAGATTTATCATTTTTCCACTGAACACTTTGAAATCTTTCTAAAATATAAGGTATTTGCCAGACTGCTTCACTTTCCCTTTTTTCCCTTTCACTATCAAAATTGAGATGGAGTGATCTCTTCTGCCTTGATAGGATTCAACAACAGCAACAACAATAATAATAAATGATAATGGGGCAGCTAGGTGGCACAGTGGACAGAGCACCAGCCTGGAGTCAGGAGCACCTGGGCTCAAATCCGGCCTCAGACACCCAACAATCAATCACCCAGCTGTGCGGCCCTGGGCAAGCCATCCAACTCCATCTGCCCTGCAAACTCCTCCTCCTCCTCCTCCTAATAATAATAATAATAATAATAATAATAATAATAATAATAGTAACACTAATAATAATTATGCTTCAGTCTGTGTTCCAACACCACCAACTCTGTCGCGGGTGGATCACATTCTTTAGGATAAGTCCATCACAAAAGCTACTTCTGTTGTTGCTATTGCTGATCGCAACTCCCTCCATTCATACTTCCCTACCACCATATACTATATTTTCTCTCTCCTTTCACTCTGTTCCTCTTAAATGTGCTGTAGGGTAGCTGAGTGGTGCAGCAGACTGGTCATCAGTCCTGGGGCCAAGAGGCCCTGAACCCAAATACCACCCCTAAGGCCCATCAACCACCTGACTGTGGTCCCGGACAGGTCATCAATCCCAGCCACTTGCAAGAAGTAAAAAAGAAAAATGTGTTATATCTGACCACTTTCCCCCACAGTCTACCCTCTTCTTCATTACTGACATCCCCCCCTTCCCTCTGTCCCCCTTCTCTCCTTACTCTAGATATCTATACTCCATTGAGTATATGTACTGTTTCCTCTTCAAGCTATCTCTGATGAGAGTGAAGGTTCCCTCATTCCTCCCTTGCCTTCCCCCCCCATATCATTGCATTTTCTCATTGTAATAAAAAAATCTTATTATATGGAATATCTTAGCCTATTTCACCTCTCCTTTCTCTTACTCCCATTACATTTCCCTTTTAGCCATTGACTCCAGTTTTACAATTATATTATCTTCAAATTCAGCTCTCTCCTGTGCTTCATCTACAAAAGCTCTTCTACTTGCTCTATTAAATGAGAAGTTTCCTATGAGTATTATCAGTATCATTTTTATATGCAGGAATACATGTAGTTCATCTTTAAGTCCCTCATGTTTTACCCTTCTCCACTCTCTATGCTTCACCTGAGTGATTTGAAGATCAAACTTTCTGTTCAGCTCAACTCTGGCCATTTTAACAGGAACATTTCTCTGGTTCATTGAAAAGTCCATCTTTTCCCTGGAAGAGGACATTCAGTTTTGCTGGGTAGTTGATTCTCAGTTGTGTTCCGAGCTCATTTTGTCTTCTGGAATATTATATTCCAAGCCCTACGAGACCTTAATGTAGTTGCTGCTAAGTCCTGTGTGATCCTGACTGCAGCTCTACCATATTTGAATTGTGTCCTTCTGGCTGCTTGTAATCTCTTTGACTTGGGAATTCTGGAACTTGGCTATAATATTCCTGGGGGTTGGGGGGGGTTTGGATTTCTTTTCAGGGGAGATTAGTAGATTCTCTCAATTTCTGTTTTGCCCTCTGCTTCTAGGATATCTGGGCAATTTTCCTGTAGGAATTTTTTTTTTGTAAGGCAAATGAGGTTAAGTGGCCTGCCCAAGGCCACACAGCTAGGTAATTACTTAATAAGACTGGATTTGTGCCCAGGTACTCCTGACTCCAAGGCTACTACGCCACCTAGCCGCCTCTTAGGAATTCTTTCAAAATGATGTTAAGGCTCTTTTCCTCATCATGACTTTCAGGTATCCCAATCATTTTTAAATTATCTTTCCTAAATCTGTTTTCCATATCAGTTGTTTTTTTCATTGAGATGTTTCACATTTTCTTCTAATTTTTTATTCTTTTGGTTTTGAAGTATTACATCCTGACTTCTCTTAAAGTCAGCGGCTTCCTTCAGCTCCATTCTAGGGCTGAAGGATTTGTTTTCCTCAGAGAGCTTTCTTATTATCTCTTTTTTCCATCTGGACAATTCTGCTTTTTAAAGCATTCTTCTCCTCAATAACTTTTTGAATTGTTTTATCCATTTGGCCTAAGTTGGTTTTTAACATGCTATTTTCTTCAGCATTTTTTTGGTTCTTGACTAAGCTGCTGACTTTTTTTCATGCTTTTCCTGCATCTGTCTCATTTCTTTTCCCAGTTTTTTTTCTATCTTCCTCATTTGGTTTTCAAAATCTTTTTGAGCTCTGTCATAGTCTGAACCCACTTTTCATTTTTCTTGGAGTTTTTAGATTGCAGGACCTTGTACTTCCTCACCTTCAGATTAAGCATTTTGATCTTTCTTGGGATCATATTTCTCAATGGTGTTTTTCTTTTTTCTCTGTTTACTCATTTCCCCAGCCTTTGCTTGGTTTTGGGGTGCTTCCTGAACTTTTGAGTATTATTGGGACACACACCCCCACAAGGATCTCCATGTGTGAGGCTCTGTCTTCTCTCCTGGTCTGTGAATGACCACATGCACACCCCTCTGGTATGGGGCTGCTGTTCTATGGGGGGGTCTGGACTGTGATCAGGATCTGAATGTAGTCAGAGCCCCAGAATCCTGTTCTAGGTACAGAGGACAGACCTTGGAAGTCTCTTTGTCTACTCCCCTACCAAGGCTGAGTATTCAAGGTTCAGTTGCCTGGGGGCTTCTGCTTCTGGTTCCTGGATCTGAGCTGCCATGATCAGCTACTTGCTGAATGCCCTGAGGCATTCACTTGCTTTCTCTGGCAGAGGGCCCCGCCCCCATCTTCCAAGTTGTTCCTGGTGTTCCCTAGGGTGTAGTTCAGGAAACTGTCTCTACTGCAGTGAGTTGCTGCTCCCAGGCGCCCTGGGGCTGCCTCTGGAAGGTTGAAGTTCCTTGACTCTGGCTGGCCACCCCTCTAACCCCATGGAGCGCGTCTTTCTGCTATTTTCCAGGTTACTTTGGTCTGGGAAACTGCCTTACTGGATCCCTCTGTGGGTTCTGTCTCTCAAATTTAGAGTGAGTCCTTAGTTTTGAAATATAAAGTGAGAGCACCCAAGAGAGGCTCTTTCCCTGTTGATATCTTGGCTCTGCCCCCCATAAGCGACTCTTGAAGTCCACTTCAGCATTACCAAATAGCTGCTATAAATGTTCACCTGCAGGACATCCAAAATGGATTTTAGCATTCCTCCTGCATTATTTCTTGGATACCACCAAAAGATACCCAAGTTGACAACCTCTGAATCATACTGTTTTTCCCTCTCCCTTATTCATCATTTATAGCAGTTTCACTTTTGCCCTCCACTGTGTATATTTTGTCCTGATAAGCAGCAACTTTAGTTCAGGATTCTTATCTTTACCTCTGTTCATTTTACTCTGAGTCATTCTTCCACATAGATGCCAAATAATTTATTCCCAATTAATTCCTAATGCATTTATGACCTTACATATATTGTCATGCTCAAAAAGCTTCAGGGAGTCCCTTTGACCTCTGGGGTAAAAGATAAACTCCCCAAGCTGGTATTTAAGATCCTCTTTTCCCCTTACCCTCAAATCTGATTATAACCTCTTTTCAGTTTTTAGATTTTCCATTTTATAAGACTGTGCCTTTATACAGGCTAACACCCCCCCCCATGTAATTTCACCTTAACACGTCTTTTAGCATATTTCAAGACTCTACTTATGGAAAATTAATCATAATTTCTCTCATTCTGTTTTTCCATTTATCCAGCATGTATTTGTGAATACATCTCTACTCTTTGTAGAGGGCTCTGCTCTAATCCATTGATTTATTTGTCCCGGTCAATTTACTAAGGAATCAGTCTCTTAATCTGAAATTGTTCCCACAGAACCATGTTTCTTTGGCTAAGGGTTTTTCCATTTTACCACATTCCATATTAAAACCACAATTCCTAACTTAAAAGTACCTGAGTATTCACTTCTCCTGTCATGGTGGCCTTGAATTCCTTCAAGAAATTCTTGTTCCTACAATATTTGGATTCTGTCATCTAACCAGTGTCCTTCCTTTTATCTTACCCACTCCTCCATCATATGCCAGATATATATTTTAATTGGTAGATTTTTTTCTTTATCAGAATTATTTAGAGATGTACATGCTTCCTGATCTCTGCCTCTTTCTTTGAACTTGGAAGTGAAGCACCATCTTCTTCATGTTCTTCCCTGATACTTTCATTTGTGCCCTTCCCCCAAACTAGCTTATATTTGACTAATTTATTAATATATGTTTATAAATATTAACTTCAGATTTACATTGTATATTTGTGTTTGTGAAATATATTTGATTCATTCTTTGTATTTGTATTCCATGACATACTGAAACCAAGTGTTAGAATTAGTCTGAAAGACTTTTTATTCCTGGCTCAAATCATAGCTATGTGACCACTATGCTTTGTGTTCATGTTATGTAAAATTGGAATAACTACTTCCTTTTGATGTTCCTCATGAGGATTATCAGTGAAATAAATATATATAAAGCTCTTTTCTATTATCATTACATGCTTTGTTTTGGGTTGACAAGAAGAGTACAGCTAATAGTAAAACCTGAAAAGTTCTTAACTCTTTAAACAAAGTTCACATAAAATTGCTCGGTCAACATAACTTTAATTGCATTATAGTTAAATCCCAACTAAAAGCAAAAATTTGGGGGCGGCTAGGTGGCGTAGTGGATAAAGCACTGGCCCTGGAGTCAGGAGTACCTGGGTTCAAATCCGGTCTCAGATGCTTAATAATTACCTAGCTGTGTGGCCTTGAGCAAGCCACTTAACCCTGTTTGCCTTGCAAAAACCTAAAAAAAAATAAAAATAAAAGCAAAAATTTTAGAAAAAGTTCAACTAAATCTGGTAACCAGATTCCTTTTTCATTTGTATTATTTATTCTGTACTTGTGTTTTAGTTAGGACTTGTCATGAATTTCGTATATCAGTTGCATGTTGAAGGCTCTTGTCTCTTAGATTCCCAGTTTTATGTCTCCCACATAGTATATTAATAAATGGTTATTAAGTGATTGATGGGCAAACTTATATTTTATTAGGCAGCTTTGAGAGTTACCTAAGGAAACTTAGAAAATAAGTGATTTGCTCAAAATTGCACAATTATAATATTTCTATAATTATATACCAGCAATTTGTCTTCACCTTCATATTTTAATTGATAAGGATGTTAACACTTGTATTACAAATATAAATTAAGTCTTCCGGGGGGGGGGGAACCTTGCTACAAGTTAGAGATTGCATTATTATTATAATATTTGCTAGTTTTTATTACCTAATAATTGATTAAGCATAACCAAAAAACTTCAAAGTAAAAAAAGGATAATAAATGGTACAGTAAAGTTTACTGAATAATAAGTTATTTTCATTATCCTGGTAATTACAAAAATTTTAGTATGTTGGCATTTGTATCTGTCTTAATAGGTTATATACCCTTGCCAAAACACCTGTATTTCTGCTATAGAAAAAGATAGCAAATCATTAAATTGTTCTATATTCATCTGAATGTGATAATATTTAAAAATTCTAATAGCTTTAATTACCAGGCTTCATTTATCTTTCTAGTCCCTCAGACTCACTATCTAGGTGTACCTGAACTCATCATCCTCACCTTTCATTTCTGATGCCAAGCTTGTTAATTTTCACCTTTATAACATCTCAAACATATCTCTCACCTTTACCTCACACTAATACTTTTACAGTAGCCTGTTGCTTAATCTTCTTATCTCGTCTCTCCATTTGGCCAATAAAGTACAGGTCCAACATGTCACCCCTCTACTCAAGTGCCAGCAGCTGAGGACCAGGGATTATGTAAAAAATCTTCTGTTGGATATTCAAAACTCTTCTTAAGGTGACCCTCTCTTTCAATTTTGTTGTACCTTTCTCCTTCCCACATTCTATCCATATCACTATCATTCAAGACATGTATTTTTCCATTTTAAGGGTTATATATAATATATAAAATAAGTAAAATTTAATAAGTTTACATAAGTAAACACACATACACATACCTACCTACTATATTCAGTCTTTTTTTTTTTTAAGGATTTTGCAAGGCAAAATCCAGAGCCATTGCTCTATCCACTGTGCCACCTACCCACTCCCTGCTATATTCAATCTTAAGCAAAATACCCTCTATATCTCCAGTCTTACAATGTTCTCGTTCATCTTTATCTACTGGCTTCCTTTCTAGTCATAATTAAAATCCCATCTTTTAAAGGAAGCATTTTCTAACTCCCTTTAATTCTATTGTTTCTTTAATTCTCTCCCTTTTAGGTTGTGAGCCCCTTTGAACTCAAAGAATCTCAGTAGGAACTTGTGTCAGAAGTCATGTTTCAGCCAGACTGTTAATATCTTTTGTCAGCTTCCCTTCCTTTTTGCTTGAAGTACTTTAGTTTTTCATTGTCTCCTAGTAGTACTTGTGAATAGCTTTAATTTTTAGAAAATTAATCCCTTATATGGAACAGAATCTAATACTGTTGTAATTTCTACCTATTTATTATGTTCTACCACCATCCCTGCATCCCCCCTCCGCACCAAGTGGTACAGATTACCCACCTCTTTTTCTCAAGTAGATTTTGAAATAAAATTAATCGTGTTTTGGAACACTATTGTTCTATTAGAAACCAGGAGGGATGGGATTTCAGGGAAGCCTGGAGGGATTTGCATGAACTGATGCTGAGTGAGATGAGCAGAACCAGAAAAACACTGTATACCCTAACAGCAACATGGGAGTGATGATCAACCTTGAAGGACTCTCTCATCCCATTAGTGCAACAATCGGGAGCAATTTTGGGCTGCAAAGGAGAGTGCCATCTGTATCCAGATAAGGAACTGTGGAGTTTGAACAAAGTTCAAGGACTATTCCCTTCAATTTAGAAAAACACAGATATCTTTAGACTTCTTGTATCTTCTCTAAGGATATGATTTCTCTCTCATCACACCCAATTTGGATCAAGGTACAACATGGAAACAAAGTAAAGACTGACAGATTGCTTTCTGTGGAGGGGGGGGGGGAAGTAAGATTGGGGGGAAAATTGTAAAACTCAAATAATATCTTTAATAAAAATTAATTTAAAAAAATTAATCATGCTTTTAGTTAAGCAAAGATAACTATTGTTCCTAATTCCTTTGTCATGGAATACAAGTATAAAGAATGAATCAAGTATATTTCATATACACAATATACAACATAAATCTGAAGTAAATATATTTATACATATATATATGTGTGTGTGTGTATGTATACGTGTGTGTATAAATTATTCAAATATAAGCTCATCTGGGGGAAGGGCACAAATGAAAGTATCAGGGAAGAACTTCATGAAGAAGATGGTGCTTGACTTCCATATTCAAGGAAAGAGAGGCAGAGATCAGGAGGCATGTACATCTCTAAGTAATTGTGATAAAGCAAAAGTCCAGTTTTCCTGGATTGATGAATGTTTTTACTCTAGTTCTAAAAAATCAAGGCTAATCAGCCTTGAAGTAAATAGGTTTTCTATGATTATGAATTATTTTATATGTAGTAGTTGTAAGAGGGTCATGTGGAAAACATTCACACTCACTCACACTCCCCATTAGAGTAAAAACTGTAATTTGCAGTTTGGAATTTTCTGTCTTATCCTGCTTGTTTGGCAGTTAGGCTGTACCTTATGTTCATTTGTATCTTTCTCATTCAACAAAAGCAATAGCAAAACTCACAGCTTTGAAATGGACAGATCTCATGTACCTTCTGAATTTACATGTTTATTCTCTTGTGTGTGAATGATTCCTCCCGTGACCATCATAAATGTGTTTCTAATTCTTATTCTTTATGTTTTGAGTACTAGCTCATAAAATAAATAGATTTAAATTCATTAAATTCTATACCTCATCATGAAATAAAGAGTTGCCACTCTTTTAGGGTAGTGCCAATTGGTACTTAGTGTAATAAGATGTTACATGTAGGGGCAGCTAGGTGGCGTAGTGGATAAAGCACCAGCCCTGGAGTCAGGAGTACCCGGGTTCAAATCCGGTCTCAGACACTTAATAATTACCTAGCTGTGTGGCCTTGCCCAAGCCACTTAACCCCGTTTGCCTTGCAAAAAAAAAAACCCTAAAACATAAAAGATATCACATGTAAGCTTTAAATAAGCTAAATCTTTTTAACTTTTTTAAAAAACAATTTTATTAATAGGGGAGAAGAGGGAAAGAGTAGATTTCTGAAGGCGATTTACTAATTAATAAAATTGACCTAGCATGTTTCAGACTTTTCATAAAAACTAGTAGTGTGGGGGGTGGCTAGGTGGCGCAGTGGATAAAGCACCAGCCCTGGAGTCAGGAGTACCCGGGTTCAAATCTGGTCTCAGACACTTAATAATTACCTAGCTGTGTGGCCTTGGGCAAGCCACTTAACCCTGTTTGCCTTGCAAAAACGTAAAAAACAAAAAAACCTAGTGTGGTAGTTCATGATCGGCATCCAGCTGAGTTGCAAAAATCAAGTTGATCTATTTTTTTTAACTTTTGAGGAGATCATGTGTGAGCAGAATATAAAACATTGCCTGCTCATAATGGAGACATGAACCCTAAGAACTGGAAACTACAAAACTGAGGGTTTTTTTTAAATGGCTGAGAGATTGATAAAGTAGGAGAAAGCATTTTGAATGTAAGTGAAAGTTGTATAGTTTTTTGCACTGATTTCATAAAAAGAACATTCTTTTTAAATAACAATTTTAAAAGTTTAATCGGAAAAGTTGAAGATTTTTAAAATATATTTCTGTCATTAATATGAGATTAATATGGAAATTCATTAAAGTTTTGAGACATTTAGAATCACAAGTAAAAGTATGCTCTTTGTTTGGACTAAAGCATTACATAGTGGGTGACATTCCCCTAGTTTTTAAGTTTGTCTCATCTATATTATTTTTCAAAGCTTTACTCTGCAAACTTAAAAGTTGTAAAATTATGTGATATTAACAAATTAGAATTTTTCTTTTCGCTTCATCTGCTAGTGAATTTCAAGTGCTGAATTAGTGATAATACTATTCATTTCCATAGCAATAGACAGATCTTTTTTGCATGAGTTAGTAGTTCTGTACTTATGACATCACAAATGGAAGCTAGTGGGAAGAGAAAGCCTGAGTATCTTCAACAATAGTGGAGGAAATACAGATCTTAAACTGGCCAAGTATAGGCCTTTTGTGTATGTGTTATATCTACTCCAGAGTAAAAGCTCTTCTTTAAAAAGGTACTTTGTGCTTTTTCTTATGTGTATTTCTTTATATACTCATATATTGCAAATGATTTATCTTCCCAAAGAATTTCCCCTCAATAACTGAAAGCATTTTCTGCTTATGTTTGGGTCTTATGGATTTGTTTCGGAACTCTAATTGGCTTGTTCCATTTTTCACAGAAATAGGACCTGTTGTTGACTTAATAATATGGTAGGACTTTATAAATATTTTATAATAAGGTTTACATATGAATTTTTAGTTTATCGCTCTTAAAGGTATTATGATTTTTAGGCTTGGGTTATCTAAAAGTTAAATATTAACAAAATCAGGAGTCCTATTTGAACTATTCAGCCAAATTTGATCAAGAAAATTTGAACTAGCTAAAGTTCTAAATCTAAAGATTGACAAGTGGAAACCATTTAAATTATTAATTAGCATAGATGTATTTATGTTAAATGTCAAATTTGTGATTCTTTTTGAAAGAATATTGTATACATCAGATATTTCTAGAATCTTAGGAAGCTAATCATACTTTGTTTTGTGTTAATAGAATTTTCTGAATGGATTCTCTGGTTCATCGAACTGCTATGAAATATTTTAATCATAGGTTTCAGGCTGAACCATCAGACATTATTTGTGGACAGTCTTCTTAATCAATTACCTGCCAAATACTTGTTATAAATTGGGGTTACAAATAACCCAACTATATATATAGTAAGAAACCTGGTTGGGTAGTATACCCACAGACAACCCCACCAGGACCAATCAATCCTCTTTAACTCAAGGGCAACTGAAGAAAAGCGTGTGTTAAAGCTATTAGAATTTTTAAATATTATCACATTCAGATGAATATAGAACAATTTAATGATTTGTTATCTTTTTCTATAGCAGAAATACAGGTGTTTTGGCAAGGGTATATAAATATCACCTATTAAGACAGATACAAATGCCAACATACTAAAATTTTTGTAATTACCAGGATAATGAAAATAACTTATTATTCAGTAAACTTTACTGTACCATTTATTATCCTTTTTTACTTTGAAGTTTTTTGGTTATGCTTAATCAATTATTAGGTAATAAAAACTAGCAAATATTATAATAATAATGCAATCTCTAACTTGTAGCAAGGTCCCCCCCCCCCCCCCCCGGAAGACTTAATTTATATTTGTAATACAAGTGTTAACATCCTTATCAATTAAAATATGAAGGTGAAGACAAATTGCTGGTATATAATTATAGAAATATTATAATTGTGCATGAGGGGAAGGGGATGAAGGAAATAATCATATCATACTTACTGTGTTCCAGGCATTGTTGACACTCTTTCAAATATTATTTGATCCCTGTGATCTGTTATTATCCATTTTACATAGCAGGCTAATAGAAATTAAGCAATCTGTCTGGTTCTTTATCCATGGAGTTACTGGCTCCTTCATCCTCTGCTCCTTCACTACACATATAATGCCTGTGCAAGTTACTTTTTAGTACCCTCAAGGAACTTACAAGCATATTACATCAGTATGTATTAATTGCATTCAACTGTATAATGATTTCAGTATAACTAGCATAAAACTTTTCTGTAATAATCATTCCATCTTGAATAATTACAACCCACGCTTGACATGTATTATTTCAGTCAAATGCATAAAGCTTCATTTATGGTAGATGCTATAAAATTAGTTTCTCCCCATTTTTTTCATTCATTCAGATATTTTCTGAGGTATTAGATCTCAGCATTTAATGGTGTTTAAATTTTTTTTTATTAGGTTTTTTTAGGTTTTTGCAAGGCACATGGGGTTAAGTGGCTTGCCCAAGGCCACACAGCTAGGTAATTATTAAGTGTCTGAGACCAGATTTGAACCCAGGTACTCCTTACTCCAGGGCCAGTGCTTTATCCACTGCGCCACCTAGCCACCCCGCCACCCCGATTTAATGGTGTTTAAAAATATTCATTTATATAGATTGTTTGCAGCCAGAAAACTAATATTGTCTTTTTCCAATTCTTTGTAGCCTCCTGGAAACATAATCCATATTTTTCTCATTGCTGCACTGATAATATAAATTTTTAGGGTATTTAGGGCTGTCACAGTAATGATTCTGATAAAATACTAAAGATATACCATGATTATTAATTTTGTTTCTTTAAATTTTTATATTTTCTCCCTATGTAATCTTAGATTTAGTATTGTATTTTCAAGATTTTAAAAAATTTTGTCATGAAGCTATGTTTTAGAGTTGACATGTTAGAATAGTGGCATAAGGGATTGTTATGTTTTCTGTTAAACCCACAACTAATAATAATTTTCTGTCCATCAGATGTTTTGATGGAGGCAAACCTAAGCAGAACCAGAGAACCCAAAGTTTCTTATGATTTTATAATGCCTAGTTTTTACTCTAAGTGGGGATAGAAAATACACACAATCTCAGCCCAGAGGGATTATATAATTTAGTTGAATAAGACCCTCTGTGATTTACATACTTTAAGTACTAAATGTTACACAGTCAGTAAATAGCAATGGAAATATATAGGAGAGAAACAGTAGGCTGGGATTTTTCAAAGAATATTTTACTAGGAAAATACAGAACTTGATTAATTCTGAAAGAGATCTGAATTATATAAGAACCTGAATTATATGATATTTAGATACATTTAGGGAGGGAAATTCAAGGGAAGATTATCTTTAAATTGTGAGGAGAATGAGGACTATATGATAAACAGGAAGCATGATTGTGTAATTTATATATATAATGGAGAGTTACTTGGGGGCACTGAGTATGCGCCAGTCATTATGTGACAGACAATACTCGAACCCATTTCTTCTTGACTTCAAGGCCAGGAAACTGTCCATTTCACCACACTTAAAAGAATATTTGTAGTTACAATTGGAAAGGTTCGTTGGGACTGCATTATAGAGTGTTTGTATGCTAGGCTAAGACTTTTACAATAAAGAAGTTATGAGAGGAACCATTGAAGAATTTGATCAGGGGTTAAAAGTCTTCCTAAAGATAATATTTTTGTCTGATCCCCTGTTCTCAGCCAAATAGGAATCTTCAGGCAGGCAGGCTGGCTATTCAGGAGACCATAAATAAGTCACCCAGGTATCTCAAGATAAGGGAAGGGCCAGGACAGTGATAATCATAGGAATTTGCTATAAGTAAAAACACTAGATGGGGAGACTAGGTTCTAGTCTGTGTCTAGCACTAACTTTGTGACAAGTAGAATTCTTTTTTAGTTTTTTTGCAAGGCAAATGGGGTTAAGTGGCTTGCCCAAGGCCACACAGCTAGGTAATTATTAAGTGTATGAGGCTAGATTTGAACTCAGGTACTCTTGACTCCAGGGCTGGTGCTCTATCCCCTGCGCCACCTAGCTGCCCTGACAAGTAGAATTCTTCACAATTAAAGATGTAAAGATTTTATGGTAGCCAATTTCTAGCTATTTTAAAATTCCATTTATTTTTTTAATAGTCGTATATGAGACTAGAGGACTTAACTGATTGTAGATGGATATAATGAATGTTTAGAGCCTTAAGTTTAACAAAACTTCCAGATGTGAGAGAAGGTTATGAGTTCAGGTATTAAGTAGATTTAAGGTGATAGTGCCCATTTCCAAGTCTAACAGATAACTAGACTGCACTGGAAGGGAAAGGTTAATGATATTAAAGATTCCATGACTGATAAGAATTTTAACTAGAGCTAGAAGGCAACCTAGTACATCTATTCCAATTTCTCTCATTTTTTACAAATGAGAAAACTGGATTTATTGGAGTTTAAGGTCACTGATATGGTAAAGTCAAATCAGTTCAATAAGCTCTTTACACAGTCTTCTGAAGATTACAGTATGAAGTAACAGAGAGAGAGAGAGAGAGAGAGAGAGAGAGAGAGAGAGAGAGAGAGAGACCTACACCAGGTCTTTAATTTAAAGACCTTTTATTGAATCTAAATTTATATTTTTCCCCAACTGTGTTGATATAAAGTGTGGGTGCACTTTTCAGTAGATATAATATCAGATATTTTAAGGATATTGCCTATAAAAGATTATTGTAAAAGAATTGGAGACCTACTTCTTTTGTTAAAGGTTAGTTTTCATGAATTTGTTTATGTGGTGCTCTGAGTTGAATAGTGTGATGGTACAAAGGGATACTAAGAGCCCTTTTATATCTTACCAAATTTACTGAATGAAGTTACACTAAGAAAGGAGCATTAGATTAGAAATGAAGTAGTACTGACATGGGATATCAGGTCAAAGCTACCTAGTAATAGGATTGTTAAGATAAAAGGAAATATTGTGTGGTGCTTTATAAATATTAGCTATTTTGTTATCAGATGGGAAGAATGAAGCAGCAAAAAGAGATGTGGCCACAAAGTATCACTGTAAGCTAGGAAGAAGATATTATTAAAACAAGGAGCTGATCCAGAATATCAAGTAATACCTGGAGATCAAGGAGGGACTGGAGACCTTTTTTTTTTTTTGGTTTTTGCAAGGCAATGAGCTTAAGTGGCTTGCCCAAGTCCACACAGCTAGATAATTATTAAGGGTCTGAGGCTGGATTTGAACTCAGGCACTCCTGACTCTAGGACCAGTGCTCTATCCACTGCATCATCTAGCCACCCCCAGACCCCATTTTTAAGGTGGTTATTATCAACCTTGGGAGAGCTGTTTCCAAGTCTCAGAAAGAAATTATTTCCTATTTAATGAAGTGACCTGGATATGAGGAGTAGAGGCTATCAATGTAGATCAGTTTTTCAGGAAATTCCATTTCTGAAAGTTCAGTACCTGTTGCCCTCTTTGCAGAAGCATGGTTAGTTAGTCTACATCAGAGGCATAGACAGATTGAAACTCCCGTTCTTGATTTCACCTGAGAAGGTAGCTCCTAACACTCTAACCTTAAAGCTATATTAATAATAAATATAGATAAATGCTAATATTCCTTTCCATGTAATCAGTAACTGACTTCTTCCCATACCGTCTCACCACAGTCACTGGTCAGAATTGATTTAGTCAGTATGTCCAGTATAAGAACTCCTGTGGACACAAATTTCAATCTCAGAAGATATTTATCTATAACTAGCCTAAGGCTAATTTTCTAATAATCCCAGGCTAATACTTGTCAAAGTCATAGGTTTTCCACATTTCCAAGTTTAGCACTTCATAAGAAAATGCCCTGTTGCCTCTCTGGTATATTTTTATAGCTAAATTGCTTGAATTCAGTCCTTCAGAAATCAACAATTTCACCAGCTACCGAAATCTAGTTCTGTTATTAAGCCTTTGCTATAAACCTTCCATCTTCAGAAAATTTATAGTTTATAGACTAGCATAGTGTTTGTGAATCTAGAGTTACTACCACCCAACAATGAGCAACCAGAAAGGTAGGTTTTATTGTAAGATATTTTTGTGTATGTGGATATTAAAGAGGGTCAATGATTTCTTAAATTGAAATTATGGTTTTAAACCATGTAATAGAAGTGATCCTGAACTAGAAATGACATCTGATTTCTAGTATCATCTTTGGTATTAAATCATTGAGATAAGTAATCAAATTCTGTAGGCCTTGGGTTTTTGGGTTTTATTTTTAAGGCCTCAGTTTCTCAGGTAAAATGCTTGGATCTAGATTTTCTCTAACCCTGTATAATTATGTGATATTATCAGCCTTACTAATCACAGGTCAAGATAGAGACTGAATGGTGAAAACTTAAATGAGTTAAAGTCAAATAAATCATAGAAACAATTCTGTGAAGGAATGATGATGAAACCATACAAATTTCTGGGATGCAGCTATAATCCTCTTAAGGACATATATTATCAACTAGAAAAACATAAAACGAATGAACAGAACATTAATTTTTTTTAGGTATTTTTTGGAAGGCAAATGGGGTTAACTGGCTTGTCCAAGGCCACACAGCTAGGTAATTATTAAGTGTCTGAGGCCAGATTTGAACTCAGGTATTCCTGACTCTAGGGCTGGTAATCCATCCACTGAACCACATAGCCACCCCCAGAACATTAATTTTTGTTTTCCTATAGTTTCTGGGTTTGTCTTCAGATAGACTCCCAATTATTTTATGTTGTCTACATTTACTTTAGGTTTTTGCAAGGCAAATGGAGTTAAGTGGCTTGCCCAAGGCCACACAGCTAGGTAATTATTAAGTGTCTGAGACCGGATTTGAACCCAGGTACTCCTGACTCCAAGGCCAGTGCTTTATCCACTACACCACCTAGCCGCCCCTCAGAAGATTAATTTTTTTACAAATTGAAAGTAAACCTGCAAAACATTAAAAAAGTACTGAAAAATAGAATAAATGGGCAAGAAAAAGAGATTTAGAAAGAATCAAATAGTTATTCAAAGATTGACATAAAGGTTAGGAAATGCTGTCAAAAATAGCAAATGAGCAAGTAAAACCAGAAAAAGTAAAATAATTAAACTAATTATGCATAGTGAATTCTATTAACAAAAACCAAGAATACCAAAGAAAATGAAATACCGAGAAAATACCCAGATGACCAAAAAAAAAAGATCTCAAGATTTTTAAAAAGGAAAAGAATTCACTGTGAAAGCAAAGTTTAAAGAACAGTTAAATGCAATTACCACACAAATCTCAATATCTACAATAAACTCCTTTTATGAGATAGTTGTCCTAGTACTTAAGCAAGGCAATATGCCATCATGCAGATTTTAAAACATTCCTTACTGTGTCATTCCTTTGACTGTTACAGGATCTTAGCTTTAATCTGAATTCTACCCCCTCATTTTGCTATGAGATATATATATAGTCCCTGTATTTAAACAAGGGAAATACAAGGCAAAGGAAAACCAATATCATTATTTGAAAATTTAAAGCTATCCCATTATGCAAATTTTGAAAGAAATTCCTTACTGTGTTATTTCTTTTGTCTGCCATGGGATTATAGATTTAGAGCTGGAAGGTACCTGAGAAGTAATGTAATCTGAATTCTACCCCCTCATTTTCTTTATCTATAAAGTGGGAATGATAAAGTTTCAGAAATATAATACTGACAACTTATATAGATCCCTCTTGTTAAGAAGACTTAGAAGAAAATTTTGTTATTTTAGTAATTCTTAGATTTCATATCTAATCATTTGTTATGGATACATTGTTGTTACTCAGTTTAAAATAATTATTGTAGAATACTATTAAACTGGATATGAAAAAGAAACATTTGACATAAAATTTTATTTGGGTTGTGGGGCAGGCAATCAGTATTAAATGACTTGCCCATGGTCACATGACTAAGTGTCACGTGTCTGTGGTCATTTGAACCAAGGTCCAGGTTTTCCTGACTCCAGAGTGGGTGCTCTATCCACTGGGCCACCTTGCTTCCCATTCTCATGTATTTTTAAACATATCTTCTATTTCAGTGTGTGTGTATTCAAAGAATACCTTCATTTTTATTAAAGGTTTAAGGGTAATTGTAGCTGGAGATGTTACATATGACAACCTATAAATGAAAAAAATTTAGGAAATTTGTGTAGTATTAATATTGTAAAGGTAAAAATCTTTTTTTCTCTTGGTGCTAGAAAGTCAGTCCCCTAAAAAGCTGGCAACCCTGTAGTTGGTAGTGCTGTCCATGGTGCTGAATGCCCTTGCTCTTTGAATAATCTTCAAACAGATAATGAATATATCTAATTTAAAAGTTTTATTTAAATAAAATTTATAAATACCAATGGGACATTGACTTTTCAAGTAGACTTTTTTTTTTAGGTTAAGTGGCTTGCCCAAGGCCACACAGCTAGGTAATTATTAAGTGTCTGAGACTGGATTTGAACCCAGGTACTCCTGACTCCAGGGCCCGTGCTTTATCCACTGCCACCTGGCCGCCCCTCAAGTAGACTTTTTTTGAGAAAGTAGTTGCCATTCTTTAATGAAATGTTTGCAAACTTTACTAATATGCAAAGCACATCTCAGTAGATGAAACTATAGAGTTTTAGGGAATGATGCAGATGTCATTCACTTGACATATAGCTTCAGGAGGTTTCTTGTCAGTATTTGGGTACTGTTCATCTACTGACATAGGAGTTTTAGTTTTGTATAATCATCTCATCTTTAAATTCACAGATGAAAGTAGTCAGATTCATTTGTATTGCTTTCATTTGCCTAAGCATTTAACTTAATTCAAGTTTGATGGCACTTCAAATAATCTGAAAATAAACTCTTTGGGGAGTCAAGTTAAGTCTAAATTTCTACTTTCTTCCCACCATTTCCCCAAAAAAAAACAAAGTAAGCAATCAAAATTTTTCTTTTCTGCACCTTTACTTTGTATGATGTATAGATAGATACAATCATGAATTAGATGTCCAAATTTGACAGTGATATTTATTACCTTATTAACCTTCTGGGTATAAGACAACTGGCAAAAGGGAATACAAGCATTTATTCCCTTAGTGGTTTCAAAAAACCTTAACACCATGGGATCATATTTAGAAATTGAGTTTGATGTGTACGTATCAGATAGAACCAGTTTCTGTCCTAGTCCTAGTTTTCTGACAGAGAATAGGACATAATGGAAAAAAACAATAACTACCTCATTGTCAGGGTCAAATGAGATAAAAGTAGAATTCTAAATATAGAAATAATTTATCGTGTTATTATTGCTTTTTGAACTATTTGTAGGCATTGACTTTAACAAATTAACTAGTTTTTTTTGTTCCATTTTTTTATTGAAGTTTTATAGTTATTCTGGATCTAAATTTCTCTATTAATGGTGTCTCTGGAAACAACTGCATATTATGGATAGAGAACTGACTTTGGGGCCAGGAAAAGCAATCCTCTCACTGACTGATCCTGAGCAAATCACTTAATTATTCTAGGCAATTAAGACTAGAAAAGGTGCCAACCTGCATTTATAGAGGGAAGTTTCTTCATTGGGAACTTCAAGTCTAGTCCTTATCCTTATTAAAAAGCCAATTTATTTTAGATACTACTTTAGATTTACTTTATTTAAATTACTTGAAGATGTTGCGCTTTTTTGTCATTAGTAAATATATAAATATAATATAGTTGATAAAGCATTCAAAATGGCCATTATTAATAAAACAGCAGTTAAAAAACAATTCAGATACTACTCTTTATTCAATATGAAGATTTTTAAATTGTTGCCCTTAATGTAGAATATATTCCCTTGTAATCCCCACAATAATTTAATTTACATAAAACCTGAACATGGATGTTTTCCTTTAAAATTGATTCTCAAGAGTCTGTGTGTGTGTGTGTGCATGCGCATGTGTTTTGGATACCTTTTACAATCAGATGGTTTACTGTATCCCTCTTAGTATGATGTTTTTTAAAGGAATAAAACAGTAAGATTAAATTATTGAAATAAGTTAGCATTTTCTTTTAATTTTTTACAGACTTCAGATTAGAACTCCTATTTTTAGGATATCATTTATGTTAGTTCAATGAGTGTTTCTATTATCCATAGACATAGGTTTTTTTTGTTGAATAATGCTAATAATTGGTATGTATTTTGGGAAAATATAAAAAAGGCACTTGATGTTTTCTAAAGCAAAACAGATAATCAATAGGAAATAATTTTTGAAAAGTATCAAAATCATTTGTTAGCTGCCTTTTTTTTAATGAAAATTTATGGTTTCTGATAAAAGTAGTTAAATATGGCTTCATTATTGAGCTGTTTATAAAATGAAGGCTTAAAAGTTAAAGTGAGTTTTTTCTCCCATTTTTAAAAGCTGGAGATACAGATGATCCACCAAGAATTACACAAAATCCTGTCATCAATGGGAATGTAGCAATGGCCGATGGACATAATAACACAGAGGAAGATATGGAGGATGGTAAGTAGATTTATGATTTATCATTATTTTCATTTCTTTAGAGTTCCTTTATAATAATAAAAGCAGTGGCATGTTGTGGTTTGAATTGCAAAGTAGCTTATGGATTTCATGTTGAGTGAGTTGACTTTTTTCCTTTACTAAATTTGACAATATTAAACCAAAAGTTTATAGCATCTAAGTATATTCATGCCTGCAAATTTCCATCCACTCATAGCAGCAGGAATGTGAGCTCAAGATGTGAAGATCAGACTATATCTCTCTTTTTGAATAGCAGACAGTTTCTATTAGATCTCTTGAGCTTGCTTGGTTTTTCCATTGCATTTTTTGATAACACTAGTTTATAGGCGATTTGTCACTATTTCCCTTATTAGTGATAGTGAATAGGTTAAAAACCAATTTTGGATGGTCTCCATTTTTACACATTATTTCCAGGTAGAAGGGCAAGTTTGCTCCCAAGTTCATATATTTTTTTCGAAACATATTAGTTCATTAATATCAGTGGCACAATTTAATGTCAAAGTGAATGTAATGAATTCATATTATTTGAATACCATTTTCCTTTTTCCCTTTCATAAAAAAAATGTGTAGTTTGACTATGACCAGTGACTTTAAATGGAAAAGGAAAAGCAATAAAACTCCATTAAAGCCAAAAAAGATACCAACCAGAAATAATTTTGTGCAGTCCCTGGAATCTTGCAGTGTAATATGAAACCATGTTCTGTCAAAAAACAAGTCCATCAATCCTCATGAGGGTTGTGTCCTTCCCAGGGGAGTAACGGGGCAGTTGAAAGAAACCATCAGTCACGGGCTGCATCACCAGAAGGACTGCTGTTCAGACCTCCTGCCAAAAGTTACAGCCTCCATGAGAAACTGCAGCAGTAGTTGAGAGTTCTCTCACAGTGCGGTTTATCCCCTGTCAGCCGACTGAGGCAATATCTGAGGAAGGTAAAAAGGCGTGGTCTAAATCCCGCTGCTTTATTACCTGTGGAGTGCACTTACAACCCTGTGTAGAAAAGGACAATTACATGGGTATGGTTTTTTGTTGTTGTTGTTGGATTTTTGGTGTTTTTCTTTCAATCACCAGAAATGCCAAAAGAGACTATTTACAAAAGGCATCCAGGAATCTGGTCTCTAATTAACCAGTGTTTATTAAGAAGGTATAGGTGTAGAAGCAAAGAGCACTCCACTCTAGTTTGTTAAATTTTAGAGTGATTGTATACTAAAAGTTTTGTAGAGCCTAGAGTAAGGGAGGAAACAACAGAAGTAAAATACCTTTATTTCTAACTAAGACAAATAAAAAGAGCATTTCTAGTGTGTAATGGAATTTTGATAAAAGTGGCTGAATTGTTAGAAATTATATTGCTGTTCTTAAGGAGCCAGAGATGAAACAGAGCCAACATTCCTCAGGTGGCAATAAAATGTTTTAAATCAATGATCTTTTTGTGTGCTGTTTAAGATGGGTGGTTTTA
Source organism: Macrotis lagotis (assembly GCF_037893015.1). Taxonomy (NCBI): domain Eukaryota; kingdom Metazoa; phylum Chordata; class Mammalia; order Peramelemorphia; family Peramelidae; genus Macrotis; species Macrotis lagotis. The sequence continues at coordinate 10,070,871 of NC_133665.1, read as the reverse complement.
GGTGTCTAGAAGCTTTGAGATGAAGTTGAGTGAGAGGAATTGAAAAATAATAACCTGATAGCATGACAAATATGCAGTTTAGACTGATCTCCGTATTCTCTATTAAGATCTCTTCCAGTTGTGTGATTGTCATTCTTTGAAATTTTGGAAAGGTTACTTATAGTCGGGTCCTTTCTTCATGTTTAGTGTATAAAACATTTAAGAAGTTTTGAAATAGAGATTATAATTAAAAGGGGATTGGGTAGAAATTTGAAAAGATTACATATCAGGTAAAGAAAATTGTTACATAGAATTGTCTCTGTGGACAATTTACCAGGACTTGGAAATGGTCTTTTTTGAACAGATCATCTTAAGTAGTTCAAATTTGGCCTTATTTTAGGGGAAAAATGACATTATATAATGAACTATGAATGTAGAAAAGGTAAAGATTTAGGAGGAATAGAATGGCTCTCCACCTGGCCCACTATAAAGGAAAAATACTGATTATTCTTTCTCATTCTCTTTTAATCTTTTCTTGTTTAGAAGAGATTATAATTGAGTTTATCTATTGTTAGTGTAGACACTGCTTTTTTTGATGTTTGATGTTTTTGATGTTATTGATTCTGATAAAAGAGTTGTTATTTAGAAAGAATAATCCGATTTTTATAAAGTTAGTGGAGAAAAAAGTGAACATTTGCTTTGGAAACAATATGAGTAGGTGGCACAATGGATACCTTTTCTAACTCAAGTTTCCTTGTCTGTAGGACGGGTATAATAATAATAATAATAGCATACTTCCATGGATGGTTATGAGGATGAAATTATTTGCAAACTTTAAAGAACTATATAAAATGCTGAAATGGGAGAAAATGGACCTAGACAAGTAAACAAACATTTCTTAAGTGCCTCCAATATGCTAATTAACTGTGCTAAGCTCTGGGGAGAATTCAAAGAGGCAAAATCATCTTAACCCCTTAAGGAGTAAACTCACTTTTTTTTTTTGGATTTTGCAAGATAATGAGGTTAAGTGACTTGGCCAAGGTTACACATCTAGGTAATCATTAAGTGTCTGAGGCTGGATTTGAACTTAGGTCCTCCTGACTCCAGGGTCAGTACTCTTATCAACTGTGCCCACCTGGCTGCCCCACAAGCTCACAGTTTAATGAAAGAGGCAAAACTAACAACTTTGTACAAACAAGATTCTACATGCATATACATAGAGAGGCTAAATTGGAAATAATGTCAAAGATGGGGAGAAACTAGAATTAAGAGAAATTAGGAAAAGTTTTTTGCAGAAGTTGAGGTTGATTTCTGTTTGACACTTGAATGATGGAATCCACTAGCCAGAGGGAGAGAATTCCAGGTATGGGAACAGTGTATTATTTTTATTCTGAAGGTAATATGGTGCCATTTTAGGAAGGTAACTTTGATAACTGCATGGAGACTAGCCTGAAGTGGGAAGAGATTTGGCAGAAGTTTGTGGTAATAGTTCATGTATAAGCTCTGGTTGCAGTTTTAGTCCTTCAAATGAGTGTGTAAATAAAATTAGATGATTTTCAATTTTTAAAGATTCAATATCAATAACATAATAATTCTCAGCCTCAATTCTCAAGTTTCTCTAATTTCCATGGATAACTGATTTGCAAAAGTAGTAGAAATCTGGAACTTCCTTTCCAATTGTTTGGGATTAACTTTGGGCATATGTAGTGAGAAAATTCTCATTGTAGATCATGGTGTCTTAAAATTGCTTCTTGGATTGCATATGTCAGAAATTACTCTGGTGCAAAGATCTATTTGACATAGGAAGAGAATTTGGGGGCAGCTAGGTGGCACAGTGGATAAAGCATTGGCCCTGGAGTCAGGAGTACCTGGGTTCAATTCCTGCCTCAGACACTTAATAATTTACCTAGCTGTGAGGCCTTGGGCAAGCCACTTAACCCCATTTGCCTTGCAAAAACCTAACAAAAAAAAAGAGAGAGAGAGAGAATTTGACAATTAAAAAGACAAAGGAAAGATGAACTATTTACATGCTTTGGACAGGTATAAACACACTTAACCTTTAGATAAAAGCATCAATAAGAAATTAAGGTTTAAGTACCCCTATAAACTCAAGATTTAATATTTTGATCCTAACACATGCTTTATTTTTCTTGAAACCAAAATATGATGGTAAATCTTTTTTTTAATTAAAGATTTTATTTGAGTTTTTGAATTTTACAATTTTTCCCTCAATCTTACTTCCCTCCCCCCATCCCCCATGGAAAGCAATCTTGTCAGTCTTTACTTTGTTTCCATGTTGTACATTGATCCAAATTGAGTGTGATGAGAGAGAAATCATATCCTTAAGGAAGAAACAAAAAGTCTTAGAGATAACAAGATGAGACAATAAGATATCTGGTTGTTGTTGTTTTTTCCTAAACTAAAGGGAATAGTGCTTGAACTTTGTTCAAACTCCAGGGCTCTTTATCTGGATACAGATGGTATTCTCCATTGCAGACAGTCCCAAATTGTCCCTGATTGTTGCACTGATGGAATGAGCGAGTCCTTCAAGGTTGATCATCACCCCCATGTTGCTGTTAGGGTATATAGTGTTTTTCTGGTTCTGTTCATCTCACTCAGCATTAGTTCATGCAAATCCCTCCAGGCTTCCCTGAAATCCTGTCCCTCCTGGTTTCTAATAGAACAATAGTGTTCCATGACATACATATACCAAAGTTTGCTAAGCCATTCCCCAATTGAAGGACATTTACTTGATTTCCAATTCTTTGCCACCACAAACAGGGCTGCTATGAATATTTTTGTACAAGTGATGTTTTTTCCCTTTTTCATATGATGGTAAATCTTAATCTTAGTTACATTCCATAATATTCCATGGTCTAAGCAAAAGTAGCTTGGAAAGCATGCCGCTCTGAGGGAGTTTATACATTAGGATCCAGGTGCTGTAAAGATGAACCTCTTACTTTTCTACTTAGTTTTTCTTCCTTTCTACACCATCTCTGAGGCTGTAGATATAACTACAAGAAGAGATGGGAGTGGGAAAAGACCTTGAATTCTCCCTTTACACTTTATCAGGTGATTGAACATTATTTTCCTTTATGTTAGATGATTATTGCTTACAATTGGTAAAACTGGAGCTCATTGTAAAAGTATAGAAAAAGTACATGGGTGTGGCATATGTTAGATTATATATAAAGTTGGGTTTCTGATTTAAAACTGATCAAGGTGCAGCCTCTGAGAGCAAACAATTTTACTACTTTACTCAGGTTTTTGTGGGAATCAAATAAAATAAAATGTTTAACATGAATGTTTAAAAAGTGACCCATATGTAGTCAAATCAAATAAACATCCAATAAAATACCCCTTTAATTATCAATAAATATAAAGTCTTGCACTTTAGCTTCACAATTATTGGATGGATGGTGTTAACGATGTTAAAAAAAAAACCGGGGGGTGGCTAGGTTGCACAGTAGATAGAGCACCAGCCCTGGAGTCAAGAGTACCTGAGTTCAAATCCGGCTTCAGACACTTAATTACTTTATGGTCTTGGGCAAGCCACTTAACCCCATTGCCTTGCGAAATCCTAAAAAAAAAAAAAAAAAAAAAAAAAAGGAAGGGTTTTTCTGCACTTGGAGGGTCAGTAAGTTAACAGTATTTGATCAAAACCTACATAATTTCTAGGAATAAGAAGATAACCTTCCAGAATTCTTCTGGTCAGAACATAATTATTACTACATACTACATTTTAGATTAAGACATGTATAAGTTGGAGAATATCCAGATGGGGCAGCCAATGCAATTAAGATCAGATGCCAATTTTGAAGAAATTAAGAAGATGCAAGAAGTAAAATTAAGGCTTGATTAAATTAAGAAAAACAGCTGTCCATCTTAAGAGATGTAATAGGATTCTTTGAGGTCTCAAGACAAATCCTCTGAGATATATGTGTTAGGGGATATTCACTTACTCCACCCACCCTCCCTTATCCATTTAGGACCTCTACTCACTGAATCCTGTCAAAGGGCCAAAAATCGATTAACTTCCCCATAGTGATTACCTTTATAAATTTTCTCATTTTCCTGGGTTCTGTTTTACCTGTTTAGGTTCCTACATTTTTGTGTTGTTGAAGCATGCTTTAGTTATGTTTCTATGATATCGCATTTTATGACTGCTACCTTTATTTTGAGATATTTTGGTCATTATGATTTGCCTAAATAAAAGTTGAGAAGCATTAGAGTCATACCTTCAGTTAAGATTAAAATTATACATGATAATGGGTAGTAATTTAACATTTTTAGTTTTCCCAATTTTTTTAATAGTGACATCTGATTTACATAGAACTCTGCTGAAATGCATAGTTAGGACAGCAGATTCTGCCACAAATCTTGATCTTCACCATTTCATAAGTTGTATTATAGTATTACAGGTCTGTAATAAATTTTTTGAGTAACCATTTATCTGCTGGCGTCCCACTTCTGTTATATTTAGAAGCATTTGTCTCCTATGCTTCTGTGCCTTCTAATGAAAAATTGACAAATTTTAGAGAATTCACCCTAGGAACCATTTGTGGACCATTTGTGCCCAAACTGTGGTATAGCTTTCTGAGCTTATTGGTCTGATCAGCCACAGTCAAATGTCTTATTGGTCCTCTTTGAGGATAAAGAACAATAATAACCAAGGAGCATTTCCAGATTTGAACATGAAAGACTCATAGTAGAGTCATATAATTTGTATAATATCATCAAAGTGGCATCTTGTCTGGGTTGCCAAAATTGTCAAAATAGACCATTGGCATTAGAAATATGCTTTGTTTTGAATTTGCCTTTATATAGATTTATTCTTTTTAGCAATTGGTATTAAATGCTCCTTTCCATAGCTTATAACAAACCAAAATCCCTCAATCAGTAAGATAAATAATGGTAATTTGGGGAATATTGAAAATCATAGCAATATCTAGAAACAACAGTTCATTTTTAAGCCACAGTTATAGAACATTATAAAGCAATATAGAAATTATATCAATATTTGTGTTGTGAATTTCAGTTTCCCCTTTTTTTCCTGAAGGGAGACACCTTGAAGTAAATATTGTATAAAGTTTAGAGCAAATATAAGAATTTTCTTAGTTCTTATTAACATTTCTATCTCTGATTTTCTCAGTCTCATTTGTCTGCTCACATTGTATTGAGGTTTTGCAAAGTGTTTTGAGTAGTGTATTTTGTCATCACTTGACAATGTTTTGTTTCATTTCACAAACCATTCCATGACCTATTATCTCGAATAATTCCTACCCTTTCCCCTTATAAGTGGATTCTTTATCTAAAAAAACTTGGTATGCTAAGACATTCCAACTTAATAGCTCTACTCTTTAGAATATTTTGTCTGTGGAAAAATTCTTGAAAAGAAACATCTTTCCTCAAAATTGCTTGTGTGTATAGCTTTTTAGGGGAAAGAAGTTAACAAAAAATTAGGGTACTTAACCTTTTATGAGACCTGATAGATTTGTTTTCTCAAGGTCAAATTCAAGTTCTAGCAAACCTTGAAAATTTCTAACTTTAAAAATTGCAAATTACTGATAAATCAGTTATACTCCCACCTGATTTCCTATGGATAAAAAAAATTCTCATATTTTCTCTAACAGTTCTTGAGTTATTTCATTTCATCATTATTTCTCTGTGGGTTCCTCAACATGAAGAACTGAAATATCTCAATCTACATGCTTCTTTCTGAACTGTTCCAAAGATCATAGATTTTTATTTCAGAGATCTACGTGCTTCTTTCTGAACTGTTCCAAAGATCATAGATTTTTATTTCAGAGATTTTGGTTGTAGTACCTCAAGAAGGATAATCCCTTCTAATTCAAGTGGGTTGCTGTAAGATTTTTACAAAGCAGATTTATTGTGTCAATTGTCCTGAGGACATTGAAGTTCATTTGAAGCTAAAAAATAACTTCATTTCAAACAAAATAGTGATTTTAGTTAAGATATTTATCCAAGTCATTTGTTTTTTCCCCTGAATGATTTTGAAAATATGTAAGTGCTATCGTCTAACATCTGATTTTAGGTTTAATACCAATTGAACATCAAAAAAAAAAACTAAGTACTTTTACTCTAAAGTTAGATTCTTCTTCCTTTCTTGTAAAGTTGATTTCAGTTGTTTGACAAAACAAGCATGTATTCTATACTACCTCTTCTGCATTCCTTTATAAACCAAAAAAAAAATTGAGGTGTCCATTCTACCTTTTCTTCCAGCTCCCTGGACTTTGAAATATGGGTCCTATTTTCCAAATCTTTGATTTCAGCTATAATTTTCAAGATTGTACTTTTTTCTTCTACCCCTTGTTCAATTTAAGAAATGGTAGAAATGTACTATCTTTTATCATCACACTGAACAGAAATTCTGAACAGTATGATTATTGAGTTCACTAAGGAGTCATTCATTCATTATTGGTTACTCATTCAAAAACAGATATTTTTTGTCATTCCTTCAATTTCTACTGTCATTATATCCAATTTTAGATTTCATGAGTATACACCTACTGATCCTGTTATGAAGGGGTTGGGACTTCAGTGATGCTCCCAATTATTGTGCACCACTGTAAATCATTAATGGATTGGCCTGTGAATTTCCAACAAATATTACTTTGTGTTTCTTGTATTTCTTTTATTGTCTGGAAATTAATCACTATAGTTGGAAGAATATTTTCAGCATTTAATAATTATATATGCTCTGATTTCCTGATCATTTTTCTTACAGATACCAGCTGGCGTTCAGAAGCAACCTTTCAGTTTACAGTTGAACGTTTCAGCAGGCTGAGTGAGTCAGTCCTTAGTCCTCCATGTTTTGTACGAAATCTTCCATGGAAGATCATGGTGATGCCACGATTTTATCCAGACAGACCACACCAAAAAAGCGTAGGATTCTTTCTCCAATGCAATGCTGAATCTGACTCCACGTAAGAAACTTCATATAATAACAGTATAAACCCATAAATATCAATGTTAATAAAATTTTTATTAAACAGATTTGATATATTTAATACAAGGACTTTTTCCCTTTGGAAAATGTGAAATTAATTTTTTTTTCATGCTTTTCATTTAACACACTTTTGTACATTTATGAAGATCTAACTAATTATATTGTGTTATCTTCAGTCTTTAGTTCATACACCAACAAATAGAATTGTGCAATTCACACCACCAATTGCTTAGTTGGTTGTTGTGATCCTCTTTGATACCAAAAGATTAGTAGTAGTCGTAGTGGTAGTGGTAGTACTACTATTACTACTACTACTACTACTACAATGCCCCTCATATAGGCAGTTGCTGTATTTCCACTAGTCCTAGCCCTTGATTTGCCCAGGTAGTCAATGATCATTCTGTGTTTTGTAGTTAGGTTGCCTTTAGCATTACTATTTTTACATAATATCTTCTGAGGGAAAGCCACTTCAAGATTTGACAATTTTACCTTATATGCTGTTTTTATGAATGTGGATAAAAATATCAACATTTTTAGGCAACTTAAGTCAATGAAACTTCCCTAATTTTTGAGACAATTTAAACTTTGAGGGATTAACAACTTGTTCTGATAGCCTGAAGTTAGAACTCACTTCTTATTGCCAAACCTGGGTCTCCTGGGTCTTTTCTAGCATACATTGGGATATTTAATATTTGAGATGTTTTCCTACTCCCTCTTTGTGTTGGAAATGTCATTCATTTAATTTCCAAAAAATAGTTAAAAGTTATGTGATTCTTTTCAGAAGATCATAGCCTTTAGAGCTAAAGGCAACTATAGAGATCTAATTCAACCCTTAGATGTAGTGGGTAGAGTACTGGCCTTGGAAACAGGAGGACTGGAGTACAAATCCAGCCTCTGACACGTACTAGTTGTGTGACTTTGGACAAATTACTTGGCCCTGATTGCTTGATGGTCCAGGGCCATCCCCAGTGATCCTGATTCATATATGACCACTGAATCCTGATGGCTCTGGAGGAGAAAGTGAGACTGGTGATTTAGCACAGGACCCCCTCAAATTCAGTTCATGTGCTTGTCATGACATCAACCCACTGATGTCGTAGTCTTTGAAAATGAAGGACAAACATCATTAGGACAGCTTTCATTATTCTAATGAATTTCCTGTCTATAATAATAAAATGGAACAAGTTCACTTTACTCCTCATTCTTACGTCCATAACTTGATGGTCATAAAAGGTATGCTTAAATTAAGGAATGCAAAAAATGTCTTGTTTATGGAAAGAATATATGTTAAATTTGGGGTTAAAATTCATTATAATTTGTTCTTTCATATGCTCATGAATCAAGGTGCAGTGTAGTATGTTGTAGAAAGAGCACTATAACTAGGATAACTAGGTGGCACTGTCTTTAGAGTCAGGAGAATGGGAGTTTGAAACCAGCCTCAGACATTTGAGAATTACTAGGCTATGTGGCCTTACTAGGCATTCAGGGCAAGTCACCTAACCCTGATTGCCTCAAATCCAGGGTTATTTCCAGTTGTCCTGATTCACATTAGGCTGCTGGATCCTGATGGCTCTGGAGTTGAGAAAGTGAGGCTGGTGACTTAGCACAGCACCCCCTCACTCAAAATTCAGTTCCTGGAGTTGTCATGACATCACTTCCCTTAATAGCATGGTCTTCTTCAGGAATGAAGGACAAGGAACAGCTGGATGGCATAGTGGATAAAGCACCAGCCTTGGAGTCAGGAGTACCTGAGTTCAAATCAGGCCTCAGACACTTAATAATTACCTAGCTGTGTGGCCTTGGACAAGCCACCTAACCCCATTTGCCTTGCAAAAAAAACAAAAAAAAAGTATGAAGGACAAACATCATCAATCATTATCAGGATAACTAGGGCAAGTCCCTTCATCTCTATGGTGAGTCTTCTAATCTATAAAATAAGGAGATTGGAGCAGCAGATTCCTTTTAGCTATAGATTCAGTGATTTCCAGGCTAGTAAAACTAGTTTATTGTCAACATTTTAGAAAAATATTCCAAAGAGAAGTATCAAGGATGCCAAAGTTCAAAACATTTAGAACTTGTCATACAACCTCTTATCATTCCCCTGTTTCCTCCCCCAACAAAACATGGAAATTATGACACACCATTACAACATTTGCCTCACGTATGGTAAAAATTTAATGTTGGAGTTTTTGGTTCTAAGTTGCAATTCTCTTAGTTGAATTCAAAATTCTGTTCTGGGGGGCAGCTAGGTGTGGTGCATTGGATAGAGTACTAGCCTTGGAGTCAGGAGTACCTGAGTTCAAATCCTGCCTGAGACATTTAATAATCACCTAGCTATGTGGCCTTGGGCAAGTCACTTAACCCCACTGCTTTGCAACCCCGCCCAAAAAAAAAACATTCTGTTCTCAAATACTGACAAGCAGAGGTATCACATTAAATGATCTTTTTCTAAACATTCATACAAAATACTGTTAGATTTTCTGCCATATCATTTGGGAGTGAACATGACTAGGTCATGCATTTGATTAGTTATAAAGACATTTTTCTTAAGTTTCCACTTTTTTTTCTTTGCAATCTTGAACCATGTAAGCTATATGTCACCATTTTAATGTATACTTAAAGGCTTAGAAACTATCATGGTATTCATTCGTTCATTTATTCATTCATTTATTCATTTGCTAGGCAATGGGGTTAAATGACTTGCCCAGTTTCACACAGCTAGGTTTATTAAGTGTCTGAGGTCAGATTTGAAACTCGAGTCCTACTGGCTTTAGGGCCATTGCTCTATACACTGAACCACCTAGCTGCCCCCAATAATATTTATTGATCTTAAGTCATCCCTGCTTTATCTTAATCCTTTTTATCATTGCTAATGATGATGCTTGTCCTTTGTTCTCAAAGAAGACCATGACATGCACATGAATTAAATCTGAGTGAGTGAGTGAGTGCTGTGCTATGTCACTAGCCTCATTTTTTTCCCTCCAGAGCCATCTGAGTCCAGTGACCAGATATGAATCAGCCCAACTAGAGATGGCCCTGGACAGGAAGCAGTCAGGGTAAATTGACTTTTCCAGGGTCACACAGCTAGTAAGTGTGTCAAGTGTATGAGGTCACATTTGAACTTGGGTCCCCCTGACTCCAGGGCCAGTTCTCTATCCATTGCACTATAAAGAAGAAGTAGAAAGTAACACTATTTGACTTTGATTTTTTTTTCTTAAGTTACATAGACACCTAAAATCAGTATCTTTATTGTATATTTATTTTTGTCCTTGCCATTTGAAAACGTTATGTTGTTTAAAGAACTGGCTTTTTTTTTAGAAGCCACATTTCTCTTTTATTTTAATTTTTATTAGCATTTTGAAAACTAGCATAAATATAATAGAAAGAGGACACCTTGACACATATACACAGCACAATTAGCTCTTGTTCTTGCATCTTTAAGATGAGTTACAGATTAGATAATATGAGACTCATTCAGGAAAAATGAGACAAGCAAAGTCAAACCCCCCAGAATCAGTCTTCCATATGGAAGAGTGACAGGACAGGTCTTTGGCATGTTTAAGATAAACTATAGCTTTACCATACTCAAAAGGAACCAACCACAAAAACAGCATGGAAAAGTTAAGCAATTTTTTGGGGTTGAATACCAAGAGAGGGAAGTCTTTTATAGAGAGAAAAACAGGCTCCTTCCATTACACAAGCTCAAAAGACAGCAGTTGCAATGATTAATCAAGAATGAAAAACCAACAACAGTATTCACAAATGCCACACCAAGCATACTGTAGTGAGTTATGTTATTCTAGCACATAACATATTAGTCTAAACTAACTTGAAGAGAGTGGAAAATTATCTAATCTAAGTAGAGTTATGATTACCTCTTTCCTAGAGGGGTCCAATTATTAGTACCCTCTACATATATAAGTATGTACTAATGTATTACTTAGCAGTGAATTTATACAAGATTTCTTGTAGCAGTGTTTTCACCCTAAAAGTTCACTTCACCTCTCTTTAATGGTTTTTGTTCTGGAACATTATATCCTCTCCCAGAGTCTATGCAAATGCATTATTACTGTATAATAAGTTAATACACATGACTTTTTTTTTTTTGCAAGGTAATGGTTTAAGTGCCTTCCCCAAGGCCACACAGGCAATTATTAAGTGTCTGAGGCCACATTTGACCTCAGGTCCTCCTGAATCCAAGGCCGGTGCTATATACACTGCGCAACCTAGCCACCCCAATACACCTGACTTTTTGGGGAGGATGGTGATATAAGGCAAGATACAGAATTGCTACTACATTTAGTTACAACAAAGTTCCCCTAACGCCTTTCTCTTTAACTAATAAATCTAAGACTTGGGAAACAAAGAAGCTAAAGCATCACTATTTACTCATAATTGAAGAACTGACTTTTTTTGTTGTAAAATAATGAGTTTGTACATTTTTTAAGAGGCAGCATATGATGTTCTGGAATAGGGGGTCAGATTTAGAATTAGTAAGACTTGGGTATGCAAGTTTCCCTTTCTGTCAAATTTTGGTTTTATGACCAAAGGTGCTTAAACCTCTCAGTATCTCAGGCAACTTTTTAAGATTACAGAATAGTTGTTTACCTACATTGGTTGAGAGACTTCCACACCAGGAACTCCCTTACACCTATGAAATCATAGGTCCAATTAAAAATTTTATTAAAAGCCACAACAGATGGTTCTTTATAATTTATGAAAAAGCAAATACTTTGAATATACTGAATTGTAATATTTAAAAATCATAACCTTTTGGTACAAATAACCCTTCGCTAAGGAATTTATAGAATAAAACTTCTTAACTGAGCCTTTGATTTTCATATACTTTTTAAAAACAGGTCATGGTCCTGTCACGCACAAGCTGTGCTGAAGATAATAAATTACAAAGATGATGAAAAATCATTCAGCCGCCGCATCAGTCACTTATTCTTTCATAAAGAAAATGATTGGGGATTTTCCAATTTCATGGCATGGAGTGTAAGTTAATATGTTTAGTGTGTGTGTGTGTGTGTGTGTATTACAATCAACTCATATCATTTATTTCACTGATTGCTATGTGCTCTGGATTTTAGAATCAAGATAAATATATGGGCAAAAATTTCTTACTGGTATTAAATGTTTTGTAAGTTCACCAAGAGAACTATTGATGTTGGAACCTTTTGTGTCATTGTCACTGTTTTTAAAGTAAACATATTAAATATATTAAGCAATTAAATTAGCTTTTGATAGTGTCTGTATATCCCTGGAGTTTTTTCCTTTAAAGGTCTTGTGGGTCTTTTTTGCCTTGCTTGGTGCACCAAAACCAAAAATTAATAACAGGATTGTTGAAGTTGCACAAAAATGTGATGGGGAGTGGCAGGTGCTACCTACTGGTCTTTTAATTTATGTACTTCATAATTCCTACTCTTGCCAAAAACAAATTATAACAAAATAGAATGGTTTAAATATGTGCTTGTTATGTTGTATACGGATTCAACAGTCTTTTTTCTGGTTTGCAGGAAGTTACTGATCCTGAAAAAGGATTTATAGAAGATGACAAGGTTACTTTTGAAGTCTACGTACAGGCAGATGCTCCCCATGGAGTTGCGTAAGTTTTTGTTTTTAGTTTTGTCTTCAGCAAAGTTTCCTTTATTCAGTAGCCATCGGCACATATTAAGCAGTAACAGTGTTTCTAAAATGCTTTATTCCCCTAGTTGTAAGCGCTATCATTTTCTTTGCTGTAGATATCTTTAGATTCAGAATACCATCCTTTTATGACTCAGCAGAACATTTTATAGCATGATAGTGAATAATTAGTATCTCTAATATTCCTTTGGTATTAAGCCTCTCCTCTCCAGATTTAGCTAGCCCATTCCTTGTATGACAGACTTATAAACCAACTGAAAATCTGTTCTTGATGACTTTTTATTTTGGTGTTGGGCCTACCATATTTTCTTTGTAGCCATAGCTACAGAAATTCCACTTCAGGGCTCTATACAACAGGGTCCTTCAAAGGATGATTACTATTTATTTACTGATTTGGAAGGCATCTCTTATGTAAATAGAGGCCCCTATAGGATAATTACATGGAATACATTAATAAGTTGCACTTTGTACCCATTAGTATTCTTAAATAAAAAATCCATCAGAATATTAGTAAGTTCCTATAGTAGACCATATCTTCACAGAAATAATTAAAGTTATAACATAAATAAGTTATTCTACCTCTTCCTTTTTATACTTATAAGCACATGACAACAATACACAAGCATGTATCTCACACATATATTAAGATCACAGAAATTTCCTCAAATAGATATGACAAAAATAACTCTTTCAGTGTTCCTTTAGTTACCAATATCAAGTGAAATGTAAAACAGCTATAATTGTTTGACTGATAGGTATAACCTATTCAGCATTCAAATGGAACACCGATTCTGCTTTGCTGCTGAGGTTTTCCCAATATTCTTCAGTGTGATTCTAATATATTAACATACTATTCATATATAATATATAGTTAGTATATAATTATATAATGCACTATATTAATGTTATTACTATATATGATTCTAAAATATAATAATTGATGTCATTGTTCTGAGGGTATCAAGCCTCAGAATATTTCCTCAATAAGATAATTAATCACTCATGGCTAAAATTCAATAGATGAACAATGTCAGATGCTTGCTTGCATCTGACATGCATTTGGATGGACAATGAATTTTGCCCATAACTGAATAGGAGAGAAAGATATGGCTGGATTACATTTGGGAAATTACATAGTTCCTGCAAATCGCAGAATACCGAAATTTCCAAAGCAATCAAAAGTGTCTGGTGACTAAAAAGACAATAGAAAAATTCATGTTAAGTAGATGGTGGGATATTACCAACAATGGCTTGCATAAAAGCAGTAGTACAGAAAGTATTAAAGAAATAATTGATTGGGTTGTTCATCTAACCAATAGCACATAATTGCTATACTGAGATTATTAGAATATTAGATACGTAGTAGATACATTATGGAGGATATATGGGAAGGGCATGCACTACAATAGGGAAGATTTATATAGTGCTTTTTAAGATTTGCAAAATATTTTACAAATAGTTTAATCTCCAAAATTGTCATAGCCTTGTCAGATAGGCTTAGTTAAGAAAAGTAAAACCAGAAGTGCATGTGCTACTTGTCTGTGGTCACATAGCTATTAAATTTAAAGGTGAGATTAAATTCAAGGCTTAGCATAAATTCCATAATATTATGCCTGCTTTTGGTAGGCTTTTACACCTATAGAGTGTGATTATTTGAATGTGCTAATGTGTGTCATAGAGGTTTTTCATATTTATAAGATCATGGAATAAACTAAGCTTCTTAACCTACTATTAGTAGTTATTTACCATTTTTTTAAAGAAATAATTTTATTTATTTTGAGTTTTACCATTTTTTCCTCTATTCCTGCTTCCCACCCCCCCACAGAAGGCAGTCTGCTAGTCTTTACATTGTTTCCATGGTATACATTGAAGACATAGCAAAATTTTAAATTAAAGGTAATAATCTTTGGTATTTGTTCAAACTCCACAATTCTTTCTCTAGATATGGATGATATTCTCCATTGCAGATAGTCCAAAATTGTTCCTGATTGTTGCACTGATGGAATGAGCAAGTCCATCAAGGTTGATCATCACTCCCGTGTTGCTATTAGGGCGTACAGTGCTATTCTGCTTATGCGCATCTGGCTCAGCATCAGTTCATGCAAATCTTTCCAGGCTTCCCTGAATTCCCATCCCTCCTGGATTCTAATAATACAATAGTGTTCCATAATGTACATATGCCATAATTTGTTCACCCATTCCCCAGTTGATAACATTCACCCAATTTCCAATTCATTGCCACCACATACAGGGCAGCTATGAATATTTTTGTACAAGTGATGTTTTTACCCCTTTTCATCATCTCTTCAGGGTAAAGACCCAGTAGTGGTATTGCTGGATCAAACTATGCACATTTTTATTGACCTTTGGGCGTAATTCTAAACTGCTCTCCAGAAAGGTTGGATGAGTTCACAGCTCCACCAACAATGTATTAATGTCCCAGATTTCCCACATCCCTTCCAAGTTGATCCTTGTCTTTCTGGTCACATTGACCATTTTGAGAGGTGTGAGGGTGGTACCTCAGAGATGAAGCTTATTTTGAAAATAACACTTACTTTTTAGTTCCTTCCCTAACAATGCAAACAAATATTGAATTATTAGCATTTTAATACCCAGTGATGTTTGCATCATCTTAATGGAAAAGACAAGCAATTCTATGCAAAAATTACTCATTTCCTTCAACTCTTCTTTGATTGACTTTTTTATATTTAATATTTAGTCTCATTTTGTACAAATAATTTTTTATACATTAATAAAATATTCTTGTTTAAGAGTAAACCAAATACCCCTTCCCTTCAAAAAATATGGACTTGCTTGAGTGATAAAGGGGAGAGGAAAAAATTAAAATTAAAATAATATAGTAAAATTAGTAATATTGTAGGGATGGCCAGGTGGCACAATGGACGGAGCACCAGCCAGGACCACCCAAGCCCATATCCGGCCGTGTACACCCAACAATCACCCAGCTGTATGACATGCAAGCCACCCCAACCCCACTGCCCTTCAAAAACCAAAGAAAAAAGAAAAAAAAAAAGACCCAAAATAAAATGAAATAGTAATAGTAGGATCGCTGGGTGGTGGACAGAGCACTGGCCATTGAATCAGGAGCACCCGGGTCCAAATCCGGCCTCAGACACCCAATGATCCACCCTGCTATGTGGCCCCAGGCAGGGCACCCAGCCCCATTTGCCCTGCACCCCCCCCCCCCCAATAATAATAATAAAATAATGTGCTTCAGTCTTCATTCCAACAACTCTGTCACGGGTGGATCACATTCGTTATGATAAGTCCATCACAAAAGTTACTTCCCCTATTTTTCCACCATTGCCATTGCTGATCTCAACTCCCTCCTTTCTTATTTCTCCAATACCATGTACTATATTTTCTCTCTCCTTTCACTCTGACTTTGCTGTAGGGTAGCTGAGTGGTGCAGCAGACAGATCCCTAGTCCTGGGGCCAAGAGGTCCCGAGCCCCCATACCACCCCTTAGGCCCCCATACCACCTGGCCCTATGGTCCCGGACAGGCCATCCAATCCCAGTCCCTTGCAAGAAGTAAAAAAGAAAATGTGTTATATCTGAACATTCTCCCACCATGGTCCATCCTCTCCTTCATCACTCAATCCCCCTTTCCCCTGTCCCCTCCTTCTTACTCCAGATGCCTATACCCCATTGAGTATATATGCTGTTTCCTCTCCTAGCCACCTCTGATGAGAGCGAAGATTTCCTCATTCCCCCTTGCCTTCCCCCTTCGATATCATTGCA
Source organism: Macrotis lagotis (assembly GCF_037893015.1). NCBI lineage: Eukaryota > Metazoa > Chordata > Mammalia > Peramelemorphia > Peramelidae > Macrotis > Macrotis lagotis. Next base: position 10,054,513 of record NC_133665.1, on the reverse strand, counting down.
ATAGCTCATTGTAATAAAGAAAAATCTTATTATATGAAATATCTTGGAATATTCCCCCTTTCCTTTTTCTTTCTCCCATTACATTTCCCTTTTTTTCTATTGACTCCATTTTTACACCCTTCAAATTCAGCTTTCTCTTGTGCTTCAACTATAAAAGCTCCTTCTACCTGCTCTGTTAACTGAGAAGGTTCATATGAATATTATCAGTATCATTTTTCCGTGCAGGAATACATGTAGCTCATCATCATTAAGTCCCTCATATTTTCCCCTTCTCCTTCACTCTGTATGCTTCACCTGAGTCCTGTATCTGAAGATCAAACCTTCTGTTCAGCTCTGGCCATTCCAACAGGAACATTTGAAATTCCCTTGGTCCATCTTTTTCCCTGGAAGAGTACATTCAGTTTTGCTGGGTAGTTGATTCTCGGTTGCATTCTAAGCTCTTTTACGTTCTGGAATATTATATTCCAAGCCCTACGAGCTTCCAATGTAGATGCTGCTAAGTCCTGTGTGATCCTGACTGCAGTTCCATGATATTTGAATTGTGTCCTTCTGGCTGCTTGTCATATTTTCTCTTTGACTTGGGAATTCTGGAACTTGGCCATAATATTCCTAGGGGTTGGGTTTTTGGGATCTCTTTCTCAGGGGGATCGGTGGATTCTCTCCATTTCTATTTTGCCCTCTGCTTCTAGGATTTCAGGGCAATTTTCCTGTAGTAATGCTTTGAAAATGATGTCAAGGCTCTTTTCCTGATCATGACTATCAAGTATTCCAATAATTTTTAAATTATCTTTCCTAAATCTGTTTTCCACATCAGTTGTTTTTTCACTGAGATGTTTCACATTTTCTAATTTTTCAGTTTTTTGGTTTTGAAGTATTGAGTTTTGATTTCTCGTAAATTCATCATCTCCCTGAGTTCTTTTCTTTGGTTGAAGGATTTGTTTTCCTCAGAGAGTTTTCTTATCTCTTTTTCCATCTGGCCAATTTTACTTTTTAAAGCATTCTGCTCCTCAATAACTTTTTGAACTGTTTTATCCATTTGACCTAAACTGGTTTTTAGCATGCTATTTTCTTCAGCATTTTTTTGGATTTCCTTGACTAAGCTGCTGACTTCATTTTCCTGTTTTTCCTGCATCTCTCTCCTTTCTTTTCCAAGTTTTTCTTCTAGCTCCATAATTTGATTTTCAAAGTCTTTTTTGAGCTCTGTCATAGCCTGATCCCAATTTCTGTTTTTCTTGGAGTCTTTAGATGCAGGAGCTTTTGCTTCCTCATCTTTAGACTGAGTATTTTGATCCTTCTTGGGATCATAGATAATGTATTTCTCATTGGTGTTCCTCTTTTTTTCTCTGCTTGCTCATTTTCTCAGCCTAAGCCTGTTTTGGGGGTGCTTACTGAGCTTTTGGGACACTCCCACAAGGGTCACAGAGTGTGAGGCTCTGTCCTCCCTCCTGGTCTGTGAATGACCATACGTGCCCCCCTCTGCCATGGGGCTGAGATGGGGGGGCCCTGCTGTTCTATGGGGGGGCCTAGACTGCGATCAGGATCTTAATGTGTTCAGAGCCCCAGAGTCCTGTTCTAGGGGCAGAGCTCTTTAGTCTCTCTTCACTCCCCTCCCTGGGTTCACTGGGCTCATGCCCTGGGGGCTCCTGCTTACTGGGTCCACCTGCTTCTGTTTCCTGGATCTGGACAGGCTGCTCACTGCTGTGTGCCCTGAGGGCTGGGCTTCATGTGCTCGCTCTGGCAGAGGTCTCCCCACTGTTCCCTCAATTTGTGCCTGGTGCTCCCCAGGGCATAGGTCAGGAAACTCCCTAGCTGTGGCTCCCAGCACCCTGGGGCTGCCCCTCTGACCCCGGGGAGCAGAGCCTTTCTGCTCTTTTCCAGGTTACCTTGAGTAGGAGAACTGCCTCACTGGGTCCCTCTCTGGGTTCTGTCTCTTGAAAATTTAGTTAGAGTCCTTAGTTTTGAAGATTTTAAGTTGATGCATTTTGTTTTTAAACCAATCATTCTTTTGTTTGACATAGTATACCTGTGCTTTGTTCATGGATTCTAGTATACCTGTTCTTTGTTCCTTGGATTCTATTCATTGCTGACATGACACCATCAACTTTATGTATTCAAAATGTAAGACTTTTCACTTAGTTCTATTTTTTTTTGTTTGTTTTTAGTGGCTTGCTGAAGGCCATGTGGCTAGGTAATTATTAAGTGTCTGAGGTTGGATTTGAACCCAGGTACTCCTGACTCCAAGGCTGGTGCTCTATTCACTGGGCCACCTAGTCGCACCTTAGTTCTGTTTTAATTTCATCTCTTCAATATTAGGAAATGTTAGGGTAGCTAAGTGGCACAATGAATAGAACACCAGCCCTGAGTTTAAATCCTGCCTCAGATACTTAACATTTAGTATCCCTGTGACCTTGGGCAAGTCACTTAACCCTGATTGCCTCACATCCAGGGCCATCTCCAGTCATCCTCATTCATATCTGTCTGTAGAGTAGAAAGTGAGGCTGGTAACTTAGCACACCCTCCGCGTCTGTTCTTCTTCCCCCCCCCCCCCCCCCAATAAAAAATCCAGTTCATGTGCTTGTCATAGATAGCCTCACCTCCCTGTTGTGATGGTTTTTGAGACTGGACAAAAAGGAAATGTTATACCTATAGATCCACTCTCTACCAATACTGATTAGCTGTTACAAGATGGCAATTTTTTTCTAGGAGAGATTTAGGTTAGGTGGTTTGACTTGTACCATATGTGTCAGAAGTGCAACTTAAAGCCAGATTTTCATGATGATTATGATGATGAGGCCAAATCTCTATCTGCTACTTTGCAGTTGCATTTGCTAAAATACGACTTTATCTGTGTTATAGGATATGTTTTAATTATGAAATGCCAAAACCAAGCAGTTCACTGTAAATCTCTATCCTTGATTTCATTAATAAAGTGCTCAGTACCATGGGTCAATAATAAATTTCATGATTAACAATTATTCAGTTTTCTATCATTTTAACATTTAACATCCTTTGTAGTAGGTAAGTTTTTTGAAAGTTAATGTGAGAGTAGTCAATAACAAATACACATGTACATACATACATTTGCACACTACATAGTATGTGCAATTTACTTTTAATATTTATTTGCTTTTAGGTGGGATTCCAAGAAGCATACGGGATATGTTGGTTTAAAGAACCAGGGAGCAACTTGTTACATGAACAGTTTGTTACAAACTTTATTTTTCACAAATCAACTCCGCAAGGTAGGTAAAATTTATTATTTTTCTACTTGTTTCTTTCTTTTTTTTAAAGAATGATTTTATTTATTTTTCCCTATTCTTGCTTCCCTCCCCCCACCCCCACAGAAGTCAGTCTGTTAGTCTTTACATTTTGCCCAAGGTATACATTGATCTAGGTTGAATGTGATGAGAGAGAATTATATCCTTAAGGAAGAAAAATAAAGTATAAGAGGTAGCAAAATTACATAAGATAATGTTGGCTTTTCCCCTAAATTGAAGGTAATAGTCTGCTCTTTGTTCAAACTCCACAATTCTTGCCCTGGATACAGATGATATTCTCCATTGCAGATAGTCCAAAATTGTTCCTGGTTGTTGCACTGATGGCATGAGCAAGTCCATCAAGGTTGATCATCACTCCCATGTTGCTGTTAGGGTGGTACAATGCTTTTCTGCTTCTGCTCATCTGGCTCAGCATCAGTTCATGCAAATCCTTCCAGGCTTCCCTGAATGCCCATCCCTGCTGGTTTCTAATAGAACAATAGTGTTCCATGACATCTTCCATGTCTTTTTTGTCTTGTACTTTTTCCTCTTTATTTAGACAAACACTCAGGAAAATCCTTTTTAGTAGACTACTGTTTCTGTGCTCTTTATTAACATAAAATTTACCTTTATCCATTGTCTTGTTAATCACACAGGTGAGTTAAAAAAAATAGTCGTGGTGAATGTGATTTAGTTTTAAACACTAGATCTCTACCTCTGATTACGCTCAGGTTTCTATATTAGGAATAAACTATGTTTATATCCTTTTATATTTCATATTAATGGGTTAAACCTTTAATTTTACAAATTAGCCTGGGGGCATCTAGGTGGCACAGTAGATAGAGCACCAGCCCTAGAGTCAGGAGGACCTGAGTTCAAATCTGGCCTCAGGCACTTAATAATTGTCTAACTGTCTGACCTTGGGCAAGTCATTTAACCCCATTACCTTAAATAAAAATAAATTGAAAAAAATTTTAAATAGCCTGGAGGAAAAAAATTTTATTTTACTGTCAAGTATGTAAAAAGCATATAAATAGACCTTTTTTTATTAACAGTATTTATCATTACTAAATACATTTTGCTAATCAACCTTAAAACTATCACATTTGGCAGATATTTCAGTATGTTCTGGATTCAGATGTTTTCATTTTAATATGTGGATGCTTACCTGCTAAATAGCTTATAATAAATTGATCAAGTTTGCTTTGGCATGATATGAAAGTTGCTTTTATCAAGATGATCCTAATATGAACTTTTATTACAGGTCCATGAAAAATTATATAAATATATTTAAGACAAATTTCTCATGGCAGGAAGGAGTGCAAAAATATTGCGTTCAGAAAAATAGTTTTTACAACTTTTTAATAATTCTTTTTAGGCTGTATACATGATGCCAACAGAAGGTGATGACTCATCAAAAAGTGTTCCTTTAGCATTACAAAGAGTATTCTATGAATTACAACACAGTGACAAACCAGTAGGAACAAAAAAGCTAACAAAATCATTTGGGTAAGTATGAGGAAAGCCAATTCTTAATTCCCATAGAATTTTTTTTCTCTAAAATTGATTTTAAGCGTGCTAGTTAATTTCCCATTACAAACCCTTCCTCAAAATGAAATACTCAAAGAAATGAATAAAAATAGGGTATTTTCCTAGGAGCCAAGCAGCTTTTTCATATTTTATTTTCAAAATGTGGGTAAAGATCAAAGGAATTGGCTCCATTTCATTAGGTCTGTTTGGACATATCTTTTAAGCTATCGCAATCATATTTGAAGAACTTTGACATGTTTTTAATACAAGACACTGATCTTAAGTATTTTTTCTTGTGAAATTTTCTGCTATACATACATCAAGTATATCTAGAAATGAAAAAAATTGATCAACATTTTTCATACAAATTTAGTTTTCAAGAAGGAAACTGAGCAGGTTCATTCCTTATTAAATTAAGTGCTTGAGGGACAGCTAGATAGTGCAATGGATACAGCACCAGTCCTGAAGTCAGGATTACTTAAGTTCAAATCCTGATTCACACACTTAATAATTGCCTAGTTGTGTGTGACCTTGGGTAAGTCACTTAACTCCATTACCTTGAAATAGGCTAACAAATAATAACTTCTATAATTAACGAAATTGAAAAAATATTACCCTTCATATGTAAAGGATTCAGTGCCAACAGGACTGAAGAGACTGCTGGCAAAATTTCAAGTTAGTACAGTCTTTTGACAGAGCTTTAAAAGCTATGAGATGGTGATTTTTGGGGGGTGCCCGGGGGGTTTGGCAAGGCAAGGTGTTTAGTGACTTGCCCAAGGTCACACAGCTAGGTAATTGTTAATTGTCTGAGGCCCAATTTGAACTAGGGTCCTCCTGATTTGAGGGCCTGTGTTCTATCCACTGAGCAATCTGGCTGCCCCAAGGTGATGATCTTTATAGGATTATTACTGACCCTGGAAGGGGCAATGTCTACACATTTTCATAGCAGCATTCCTAGTATGAAAAACTGAAAGTAACTAAGAAGTGTGAATTGATGAAATATCCCATTTTTAAAACCCAAATAACTAATTCGGTGTTCTGTACCCTTGTATATATCATCCCCCTTGTCTGCTGCACACATCCTCCTCACCTTCCCTCCCAGAACCCTTAGTTAAAATCACTTGTCATGCTGCTTAGAGGCTTTTTACATTTTCCTTGTATATTTACTTTATGTATACTTCACATTTCATTCTTGTAAAAAGATAAGCTGGTTCTCCCCCACCCCATCCACCCCCAGGCACCCTTGCCACAGTCCTTGTACATAGTGTTTAGTAAATTTTGAATTTGTTGAAAATTTATGTAATTTGGTACAGAGTAAGTATCTACACAGATCATAAGTATATTATACAAAATTCAGAAGAAACTAGTTTTTAATATTAAAGATAATATTTTAAAAATAAAATATAAATAGAAGTATACAATTTCATTTTTAATTAATTCTTTATGTTGAATATTTTTGTTGATCCTGACTTTCTATAAATGATCTTAAGTTCCTATATTGGCTCTTAATTTACTGTTCTCAAAAAAATGTTAAGTTCATGTTACCTCTTAATTTATCATCCTGCCATTTTCTCACAGTTTCACAATATCACCATTTCCATTGATTTTTCACACTCGTTCACTCTTAAAATTCAATTGCCAAATCTTCAAATTAACCTCCACACAAAATTAGCACCTGGGACTTGATATTCTTCATTTTGAATTTAGATTTCATAAAAAATACAAGTGATAAATTCAAAAAATTTTAAGCATCTCTTAACAAGGCCATGTAAATGAAATGATTATTTTTGAACTCTTATTTTTCCAGATTCCATTGTTGCCTTTTTGGTGTTTGTATTTTACTATTATTTCATATTGCATCATTTTTCCTTGACGTAACAGAACTCAGAATTATAAGCCTTCCAAATAAATAAATTCAAATCAAATATAATTAAATGTAAATCTTCCAAATAAAATCAATCAAAAATAAATACAACAGTAATTCTCAAACTTTAGAAATAGTCAGTATAAAATAATAGATGATTGACTTTAGAATCTGGAAGATTTGGGTTCAGATACTGCTTATTTTAGCATAATTAACGTCTTAAAAACTTCAGGCAAATTTCACTTGAGTTGATTATGGGTATGTTGAATTTCTGTATGCATGTATATATTGGGAATTCCCTATACATCTCTCTTTCCCCTACCATAGGCCATGGATGGTCTCCATTTCCTCCCCCCAAAATTTATTTGCTCTAAAAATATATCTTTAGATTATAGTAAGATCCTTAAAAATCTAATCTCTGAGTGAAAGGGTCTAAACAGTTTTATTAATTCTTATTTCTTGTCTTCCTCCCTTCCCAGAGGAGAGCAGTTTCTGTTTCTTTATGACTCATTGAATTTTAAAATTTTATTTGAAAAATCTTTTTCAGGCACCAAGATCTTAGTGGTGATACTTTACAAAGACAGTCTATGTAGAAAGCATTTTATAAATGTATGGGTTTTAGATTTTACATTCCCAGGATCTCAATTATGATGTTTCCAAACAGAATTTGGACTTGGAATAGATCTTTCAATCTTAACCTTTGATAAGTTCTGTATATAAACATTACAACTTGTGCTTGATTATCTTTTCATCATAAATATCAGTTATTTGTATATACATTGAGTCATTTAACTTAGCCAAATTATTGAATTCTATTTTCATCTTAAATTGTTAAGATTTAATCTCCTGGTAGAAATGCAGAGGCAGAAGCTCTGCTTCCTGACTCATCTGCACATTCTTGAGCAAGCCATTTTGTGCCCATTGTTAAAATACTAGAATTGAACCAGAGTACTTTTGCAGCTCTCAAATCTAATTTCCATAAAATAGAAATTTTATTTTTATCTTTTAAAAGATGGGAAACTTTAGACAGCTTCATGCAACATGATGTCCAAGAACTATGTCGAGTGGTAAGTTTCTAGCAGTATTTTTCTACCCTAATTATGTAAATTTATGTAAAATAATTATGTAAAATTTTTATAAACCAGAGTAAATTTTATTGCTTATTAAGTCAAACTAAGGTGTATATGCAATCTCCTTGTTCAATAAGGAGATTAACATTGAGTTAATTTGGCTAAAATTAAATGTAAATTTTGTTAGCCTCTATAACCTGAGTATGTTAGCCTATTATATGAGGTGTCTAATATCCTTTTCCAGTAGCAGAATTCTCCAAGATCTCTTTGAGGATTTATGTCATACTTCTCCCTCTCTAAAGGGTGGGGTTTTTGTTTTTGTTTTTGTTTGGTTTTTTTTTTTTTGTTTTGTTTTGTTTGGTTTTGTTCCTTAAAATTAGAGAAAAACCATTTCCTTACTAGGAAGGAAGAGAAACCTTTTAATTAATATCATTATTATTATAGTGATAACCAGTAAAATATTTGTTCAATAATAGAAAATCATCATAAGATTGGGAACTTAGACAAGGGGGGAGATAGGTTTAATGTAAAATTAATGGAAATTTAGTCCTATAGTGAGAATGTGTAAATCATGTAGTGAGTAGATTAAATTTTATGTGCTTAATAGGAATCACTTTGGACTACAACACTACTTTTTATTGTCTCTTTATACACCACAATACTTGGCTTCTCCCTTAATCTACATGTGGATCTCCCACTTCAACAGCAGGTTGGAATATTTCCACAAGAAATTACTTGGAAATTACAGAAAAAAGGACAATAAAATTTAAAAGATTAGAGACAAATCAGTTTATTAAAACCTGGAGTTTTCTCCCCAAATATAGCATAGCATAGATTGAGGTTTTTTGCATTAGCACAGTTTATAGAGCATATAACTGTGACAGCCCCCACCCCCCTTGGGAAGATTGTTTCACTTGTTTTTGGTGCTAACATATGATTCTGTTCTCTTTCAGTGTAGCCCCCATCATTCAAATCTATATTAGCCCTAATAATAGCCAAAATCTATTTCTTCTTATTTCAAACCTTACAACCTTCACTAGACTTCAGACTGAGTCCACTTTCTGAGGACTGCTCCACAGTTATTCCACTTCTTAAGAGGTCATTATCTTTACATATGATTACCTTGTTCTGTGAAAGAAGTACCTAGAAAATGAGTGAACATGAACATAGGATTTGGGCTGAGTTCAGCTAGATTCAGCTGCTCACTATTTTTTGTGAGCTCAGGTTGAACCACAGTTTTCCTATCTGTAAAATAAGGAAGTTCTGTCTTTGTTTTCTCAGGCCCCTTCAGCTCTTAAATCTATGATCTTTAGCAGGACTGTCCAATTTTACTTTAAAAGTTTTTATTGAAACAATAGAAAATATATTTTGCTTTGCCTTTTTTAATAAGAGCTCTGCAGTAGCTCAGCTTCATTAAAGCATTTAGTAAACCCACAGGGGGCCACATAAAATTTCACTTTCAGCCACAGCCTGTGGCCGCATTTTGGACAGCCCTGATCTATATAACTTGATATGATTATGATATGATAGAATAATGTATGATAATATGAGCTATATAATTGCTAAAATTTAAAATGTTTTGAAATTCTGTTTCAGTTACTTGATAATGTGGAGAATAAAATGAAAGGAACGTGTGTAGAAGGCACTATACCTAAATTATTTAGAGGCAAAATGGTGGTATGTAAATTACACACTAAACTTTTGAAAGAAATATTTAAATGGTTGCTAATTGTAGTAAAGTTACATGTTAAACCAGTATGTTTTTGTTTTGTTTTTGCAGTCTTATATCCAGTGCAAAGATGTGGACTATCGATCTGATCGGAGAGAAGATTATTACGATATCCAGCTAAGTATAAAGGGGAAAAAAAATAGTAAGTTCCACATACATCATAATAACATGTTGAAATTTAGATTTAGTTAAAGTGTATTTGTGTTTTCTATTCTGCCTCTTGATTGCCTGTGTTCACTTTTCTGTTTATTTACTTTTCTTCAATGTTGAAATAAGGTTGTACAATGAATTGTAGTGAAAGAAAAAGTTGCTTATGATTTTATTAAACATTTTACTGTAATTGAGTAATTTGAATTTTTAAAAAATTTTAAATTGATTTATATAATACAGTGTTTGTAATAACCACATTTTAGTAAAAATGTTTTATATTTCTTCTTAGTATTTGAGTCCTTCATAGATTATGTGGCAGTAGAACAGCTAGATGGTGACAACAAATATGATGCTGGAGAACATGGCTTGCAGGTACCTTGGGAATTTTATGCCAGCATATCTTAGCTATTGGTAGTCTTATATTTCTGGCATCTACCTTAATTTTTTTTGTTTGTTTTTGCAAGGCAATGGAGTTAAGTGACTTGCCCAAGGTCACACAGCTAATTAATTATGAAGTGTCTGAGACTGGATTTGAACTTGGGTCCTCCTGACTCCATAGCTGGTGCTCTATCCTCTGGGCCACCCAGCTGGCCCCATCTACCTTAATTTTTACAAATTCATTGCCAACAAATTTATAATTCTTTTAATTAAATTTATATATTTAATACATATTTAATCTAAACCAGATCCTGATCTTTATGTGGGATAGAATATAAGGATATGCTTCATTTTGTGATTTTGCAATTGTCTTGTAATAATTGATAGTTATTACATATTTTTAAAATAAGACTAGACAACTGTGATAATAAAAAGCAATTTTTGGTTAGATATTTCTCCATTTTTTTGTATGTTTTTTTTTTTTCATTTTTTAGGAAGCTGAGAAAGGTGTGAAATTCCTCACGTTGCCACCAGTGTTACATCTACAACTCATGAGATTTATGTATGACCCACAGACTGACCAAAATATCAAGATAAATGATAGGTAAGTCTTCATGTAATTTAATGTATAACATATGTTACCATTCTTTGAGGTTTAAGAAATAATTTTGATTTACTTCTGTGTTACTTAACCAACAGCTCTAGCTGTATTATGTTTCCTCTATGTAAATGTTGCACTAACACCTGAAACTCAATATTCCCTAATATTCATAACCTGGGAGATGTTTTCAGTTCCTCTTTAGCAATTTTGATCTCCCTTCAAGTTTATTAAAACAATTTTATTTTTACTATTGATTAATATGGGAAGTAATATAATATCTTTCATCAAAAGGTTAACTTATAAATTGGTTCATTTTTGATCACTTTGTAAAAAATTTTTAAGAGCTGAATATTCTCAATGTTCATTTCTTTTAACATAAACAGTGATGCAGTTGGGGCTTAATTTAAAGCTACACAGACATATCACTTGATGTTTACCTCAGAAATTATCAGTAATTGGAAATTTTGGTGGATCAAATTTTTAAATAGTTCCTTCAATGACTGAAACCTAGCAATTGAATTTTGTGAAAGTATCTCAGAAACTGTTTTCATTTGTGTTTTTACCATTATCTCTCGTTCTTTATCAGTGATACCTAAAGTATTTGGAGTATTTATCAAACTGTAATCCATAGAATCAGTGGTGTTGTATTCACTATGAAAAGAGGTTTTTTGGAAATTTTAGTGCTAGTAGGTCATTTAATAATCTTCTAGGAAGGTCTCTTTTAATACAGCTTTCTCTTTGCTTGCTACCTTGTAGTCTGAATCCTTCCCTAGATCCACAGTATGTGTGTCCACCTGTCTCAGTAACTATGAAGGACCAAAGGAAAAAGACAAGAAATGATCTTTGATATTTTTTAAAAACAATAATGATCTTTGGCTTGGCATGAGGGAAAAGATTTCGGGAGAGGTTTAAGCTTATGAAGCCTCACCTGGACTAGAAGGGAATTCTAAAAGTGAGGAATTAGTTGTGCAGGACACCACAACTATCACCTCTGTATCTTCTCTATTCATTCAGCATAGGCTCATTTTCCCCAGGTATATCATATACTGATTTTCATTGATGTTGGATCCTTTTCCCAAGAAATATAACAAGTCATAAAAGTTTTAGCATTGTCCATGACCACACAACCTGAGAATTATTGCAATCCATTCCCATCATGGATTGTGGAGTAGGAATGACAAGATAGAATAGTTGAATATTATGATTTCATTATTTTGTTTGAAAAAAATTTTAGTTTTCAGAAAATCATCAATAGCTCTGGGCATAGGTAAGTAGAAAAATTGCCATCCAACAGCCAATTATTTTTATGTTGTCTGTCTTTGTGTTAATCATATCATGACCTTCCATTAGTTTGGCTAACTAATTTTTTTATTAGTGAGTAATAAGCATACCTTTCTGAAGTACTTAATGCATCTATTGAAGCTGTTTCTTTTTTCTCTCATAATAGGTTTGAGTTTCCCGAACAGTTACCACTTGATGAGTTTTTACAAAAAACTGATCCGAAGGATCCTGCAAATTATATTCTTCATGCAGTACTAGTACATAGTGGAGATAATCATGGTGGACATTATGTGGTTTATCTAAACCCTAGAGGGGATGGCAAAGTAAGAAACTGACATTAAAATTCAGCAAAACCTCAAATATAAGCCATTCCTTTTAAAAATAAAACTTAGGAGTGGCTAGGTGGTGCAGTGGATAGAGCACCGGCCCTGGAGTTAGAAGTACCTGAGTTCAAATCTGGCCTCAGACACTTAATAATTACCTAGCTGTGTGGCCTTGGGCAAGCCACTTAACCACATTGATTTGCAACAAGAAAAAAAATTTCAAAAAAATGTAATTTGAGTTTGCCTAGTAATGTTTCATTATTCTGTTAATTGAAATTCTATCACATTACTTGTTTTAAAATCTATTCAAGGGTATAACCAGCTAGTTTAGAGCATTTAGCAAGTATTTTCACCTAGTAAGGTTCTTCTACAAATATCTTACCAAGTTATTATTTGTAGAGAATTGGGGAAATATCACTGTGTGTGGAATTTTGTCATAATGATTTCAATCCTAAATATTTCTAATTTAACATTTCTAATATCAAGACACTCAATAAAATATTTCTCATTTGATCTTCACTCTTCTTGGAGTGGGAAAGACAAATTGAATTCTTATTTAACAGATAAAGGAGTCTGGGCTTCAGAGAATTTAATCTAATTGACTTGGTCAAGGTCACATGCTATAGGAGGACTGGAACTGAAACCAAACCCCTGGTCCACTGCTCTTTCCATTACATCATTGTAGGGGGAGGTACTTGTGCAATAAAACTTACAGAAGAAAAGTGACTTAAAAAGGCCTCTCTAAGATAATGTGTGATTCCAGGATAGGATTGTGATTTTTCTTGTACATGGAAGTTGTAGTAATTAGCAGAACAATTGTTGCACAGCAAAAGCATCATGAAATATAAGGTTTTTTGGATGTATATTAAAATTTTAGCAGCTATTGATTCCATACTGTAGCACATTTATCAAAGATAGAAAGAAAAAGAAACTTCAATAAAAGTACTACTGTGTGTCAGGCACTGTGCTAAATTCTGAGTTCATGTTTGGGAAACTGAGGCAAATAGGTTAAGTGATTTGCCCAGGGTCACAGAACTAAGTGACTTCTATCCCAGATTTTATTTTCACTGCTCTGCCTCCTGCCTTTACTTTGTACCAGGCACCACAGTAGATTCTGGGATTCAAATACAAAGAATGCAGTAATCCTCTTTGACTTACTGAGTTTGCATTTTAATTTATATATCTTATGGTTGTTGTATATTTTCTTTAAGAAATGTACATTTTGTTTACAGTGGTGTAAATTTGATGACGATGTTGTGTCAAGATGTACAAAAGAAGAAGCAATTGAGCATAATTATGGAGGTCATGATGATGACTTATCAGTTCGGCATTGTACTAATGCTTATATGTTAGTTTATATCAGGGAATCAAAACTTAGTAAGTATATAATTTGGTATTTTTATTGTACACTTCTCTTCCTTGATCATTTAAAATTGTTTTCCTATCATTTTAATTTCAGAATATAGCCATTCTTTACTCATCCTCCATTTAAACAGAAGAAAAGAGAAAAGGCTAGAGGGAGGATTTAGTAAAAGCAACCCACATAGTGTTATGAAGTTGTATAGATTACTTTTGTATCCTGTCAGCCACTATCTTGAATCATTTATAATCAGTTAATCTCTATTGGGAGATAACAATTCTTTTTTTAAGTTTCTTTCATGGTTTTGTAATTAGCGCCCCCCCCCAACTTTACTTATTTATTTATTTATTTATTTATTTATTTTGGATTTTAACATTTTCCCCCTAATCTCACTTCCCTACCCCATTCCCCATAAAAGGCAGTCATAATTAGTTTTTTTAAAAGAAGAATGGGAAAAGTTCAGTTATCTTGTTAGATTATAAAACTACAAAACTAACTTGAGTTCAGGGGGAAGGTTAGTCAGATCAGACAAGTGGGTAAAAATCTTTTTGATCTTTTATTTTGGTATGAATCCAGGGCACAGATCAGACTACATAATAAAATCACAAACTGATTAATCAGATAAGCATATTCACTTCAGAGAAGTTGAATTGAATCACTTAAAAATTTTAAACTAAATTCCAGTTATTTCTGCAGGTGAAGTTTTGCAAGCTGTCACTGATCATGATATTCCTCAACAATTGGTGGAACGCTTACAAGAAGAAAAAAGAATAGAGGCTCAAAAGAGGAAGGAGCGACAGGAAGCTCATCTCTATATGCAAGTGCAGGTCAGCTTCCAAACCAAGGAGGACACAAAGTCCTTATTTGACTAGTAGATGAAGACAGGTATAAAAGCATGGGTATAAAGTATGAATTCTAATGAATGTTTAGACTTTAGGTGTAATAAGTGACAAATGAGAAAAAAATAATTCAGCATAGCTACAAACAATATTTGGGATATTTTTCTGTTTTTTATATATTTTTCAATATATATTTTTTATCTGCCTAGCATTATACTAAGAATGTTCAAAGGGACAGCTAGGTGGTGCAATGGATAGAGCACTGGCCTTGGAGTCAGGAGTACCTAAGTTTAAATCCAGCCTCAGAGACTTAATAATTACCTAGCTGTATGACCTTGAGCAAGCCACTCAACCCCTTGCAAAAAAAAAAAAAACAACTAAAAAAAAGTTAGAAATGCAAAATATCGAGACATTCTCTAATGAAAAACTTTTTGAGTATGACTGTTTAATAATTCATGTCCACCTGAAGTATGTGCCATTTAGACACAGTATTTCCCTCTCCATTTTCTCTCATAAGACCTTTTCCCCCCTCTGCTCAGAAGTCTTAATGGGATGAAGAGTTAGCTCTAGCTTTTCTTTTCTTCTTCTTTTTTCTTCCCATCAATTCTCTCCCCACCTACTCTCAGCTTTCAAGTTGGTTCTATTAACAATGTTTCCAATCATCTCACATCACCACAACTACCCTTTTGTGCTGCTCTTTAAATCCAAACACCTGTAAGATTCCTGGGTTGAAATGTCCAGGATAGTCTGATCCTAGTCATCCATCTGGTCCCCCCAATGTCACCATTTTTAAGTCTTATCGATCCTTCATTTTAGTACCTTTGTCTTTTTATATATAATAGACTCTTAGCTAGGAAAGGAGAAGAAATTGGTGGGGACATTGAAAAAGGAAGGAGATATTGCACTCAAGAAATTTCCATTCTATTAAAACAAATTAAATTTTAAACTAGCTTTTCACCTTAGAGAAAATGAGTGGCGTTGATCTATCTAGTGTTTTATATAACTTCTCATTTGAGTTTTATAGTATAATACTGTGTATATAAAGATGTATATTTAAATATGGTATCCTATCAACTTTCTTTATTACTTAAAAGAATTTATGTTCTTATAGTTAAAATTTTTTATAGTATCTAATTTTCATTAGCTGTACATAGTTAATTTGTATTTTGTCTTTTCCCCAGTCTTATTGAAGTGGCTTTGATCAGCATAATAAATTTATTTATTAAGGTTGATTGATAGGTGTCCTATTTTTAATCAGTTTCATGTATCAATACATATTTCCAGATAGTGACTGAGGACCAGTTTTGTGGACACCAAGGCAATGATATGTATGATGAAGAAAAAGTAAAATATACGGTCTTTAAAGTATTAAAAAACTCCTCATTAGCTGAGTTTGTGCAGAACCTTTCTCAAACTATGGTAAGTTTTTTGTTGAATGATTCTTTGAACATAATCAATTTTGGCATCCTATTTCAGTGCATTCATTTGTTGGGAAACTTCTGCTTTACTCAATTTTTGAAATTTGGAAATTGAATTCAGTTTAAATCTTAGGGGGATGAATTTTTGTCTAAATCCTGTATAAAGGTCATGAGGTGAACTGCCAAAACCTTTGTTAATACTTTTTCCACCCCTTTAGGACTGAAAATATTTTGCTTATCAACATATATCATTAAATGAATGAAATTGCTTGCTGTATATTTCAAGCATTGTTCCAAGTGTTGGAATATAACTACCAAAGAAAACAATTGCCTGCCTTGGAGCAACTTTCTTTTTTTCAATAAAGATTTTTATTGATATCTTTTTTTTTTATCACATATATTTCCTCTGTTTTTCTTTCCCTTCTCTCCTGGGAGACTAGTTAGCTAAAAGAGGAAGAAACATATAAACCACAAATTCAGGAGCTTATATTCTAATAGAGGACACAGTACATAAAGGGAAGAAGTGGCCAATATTTTAGTTTGGAAGATCAGAGACAGTGATGGTGAATGTAGCAGTAAGGAAATCTAATGGACAACATCTAGCTGGTCTGTTCTATGTTTATTAAAATTATCACCGCATCAGCTTTCATGAGATTCAAAAGTCTTTGGGTTTTTTGTTTTTATTCTTTATTGATAATTTTTAAAAGCAATTCTCAAATTCTTTCCATCATAATTTTTAACTAGTATTCTTATCAAGGTTTTTCATTTGTTCTTAAGGTATATATATTTCCTAATAAAGGAAATTTGGATAGTTATAAAGTGGGTTTTCAAGAACTACTTCCCTGGTGGGAAGGGAATAGGAAACAAGATAACAGTTATGATAGATTTTTCAGAGAAGCAAGAGAATACTTGGTAGAAGACCACTAATATTCTTCACTCTATTCAGTCTGTGCATTGCTATTCCCAGAAAAGTACTGAAATATTTCACTAGTTGATGATAGTAATAACTCATAGTGATTTAGTATGGCTTTTCCTAGGAAGTTCATGTGAGGATTGATCTTTGACTGCATTAGTGTAGGAAACTCTCAATGTGGAAAATTCACACAGATTAATATCATCATCAATAATGACTTTGTGTTTTAAAGTGTTTAAATGTTGTGGTATTGGTTACATAACACTTTATGGGAAGCCTCTGAACCCAGCTGGGTTCAGAGGCTTCCCAAACTTAAAGATGAGCTTCGTCCAGTACACACTCAGCTGCATCATATAGTTCTTTAAAGTCTGCAAAATACTTTTTATTTTTTTCTTAGGAAATTTTTATGTATAGCATCACATTTGAGCACAGCAACCTAATATGGCAACTAAGATTAAAGATTTTAAATAAATGATTTGTCCAGAGTTTCATATGTAGTAAAGATCAATTAGGTTATGAACCCTGTCCCATGGTTGGCATTCTATCCATTATGCTACTTTATTGCCATTTTATTTTTTGTTTGTTTAGGGATTTCCACAAGATCAGATTCGATTATGGCCCATGCAGGCAAGGAGTAATGGAACAAAACGACCAGCAATGTTAGATAATGAAGCAGATGGCAATAAAACAGTATGTATTATATGTTAATTGTATGGTCCAGCATAGAGAGTTCTAGAAATATAGGATCACATCTTCATGTTATGAATGTTAATTTTTGCTACCAAATTTAATGCCTGTCTGTTTGTTTCTTCCAAAATAGATGATTGAACTCAGTGACAATGAAAATCCATGGACGATATTCCTTGAAACAGTAGATCCTGAGATGGCTGCTAGTGGGGCAACATTACCAAAATTTGATAAAGATCGTGAGTGCTTCTTTAATAAAAAAAAAAACAAAAAAAACCTTATAGTAACTTACAGTAAACTAAGAACAAGTGAGTTCAGTGTTTGCTAATCAGTTTTTCTTTTGTTTCTGTAAACTACTTGTAGGTAGCATTTAGTGGAAGAAAGGAAGTATTCTGGGGTTCTGTGATAATTGCATGCATGTGTGATTGAGTAGAAAAGAAGAGATTCTTATAAGACCATAAAAACAATATATGACTTTTCCTAATGTCAATTCAATACTTAAAAGTGAACCAAGGATATATATGTTCAAGGTCCTTCCTTGTATCATACAGGTTTAGGACACATTGGTATTTTAACTTTTTTTATGTTCAACATTTATTAGAATGTATAAAATCAAAAGTCAAGTCGGAGGTGTTCATTCAGCATCTGTTTCTAGTGATGAACTTATCAATATACTATATTATAGGCTACATTATGGATGATGAAGTAGATGTCATATTTGTTCTTTGATAATAGATGATCTTCAAGTGATATATTCTTTGCCATGGAGTTCTATAAAATATAAAGTAAAAATGAGTCTGTGTAGGCCTATGAAGAATTCACAAGATCCTCCAAACCAAATTAATTTATACTTTAAATACCTATTAATGTAGATGGAAATAGAGGAGGCTGGATCAGAAAAAAACATTCAAATATGAGAAGCCTCCTTTTTTAGGTGAAATAATCCATTACATTCAGAGTTTATAAACACTTCTCAGATAATATGTACAAGGCACTGTGCAACCAAAAAACCTGCCTACAAATAGTGCATATTCCACTGGGGTAGTAGTACATATTTCCCATTAATGACTTGGTATGTACAAGACAAAGTCATTAAAAGTGGAAGGCATTAATTAGCAGCTTGAGAAGCAGAGAACAGGAAAACGGGGATAGGATCAGGAGGAACATAGTGTAAAGGAGTGACAGGTTTGACTAACTGCCAGTAGCTGGATCCTAGAGAACATGGAGGGTTGTAAGTTTTAAGAAGTCTACAGAGGTAGAAGGGTATTGTTGTAAATAAAACTTCCATTTCTACTTCAGAGCCATCTTCCATAATAAGCATTATTTCTTATAGACAAATGCAACACTCACTTTTTGTTTTGATTTTTTTTGGTTTTTTTTCCGCCTTCAACATAAATAGGGTTAAGTGACTTGCCTAAGGTCACACAGCTAAGTGTGTCCTGACTCCAGGGCACTGTGCCACCTAGCTGCCCCTCACTTTTTTTGGAGGGGAAAGGGAGTCTTTTCAGTATACATTATTGTAATCATTGCACATTTTTCATTCACTCTGCTGTGCATCTTGTTTCTCTATATTGATCATGTTTGTTATTTAAATGTAAAATTTTTGAGCTTGTTGAAAGATTTATAAATCAGCACAGAAAGGAATAGCATAGGTTGAGAAGATATAGATGGTTTCTTTTGGATGGAATTTTTACCTTGGTGATGATTCATTTATATATTGTATAAATATTTAAATGCCCCCTAAGTCTTACAGGGTATTAGGCCTAGTCTTATTTATAGTACCAGATAGTGGGTCTACTCTTTCGTCATAACTTAAAGGACCTCATAGCCAACTCCTTGCCATTATGAGGTAGGACTTCAGTAGAGGTTTATTACGATGCTGACATTTTATTCCAATGTAATTATATAATAATAAATAAAAATTGGTCAGAGTAATTAATTTATTTAGGATATATTTGTCCATCATAATAATTCGAGAACCTGGCATTAATAGTTTCTTAATACTAATATGTTCCAGGTCCTTCTTTGTAGATTTAGGACATATTAATAGTTTCTTAGTACTAATCAAATTTAAATTACTTTTAAACTTAATGGGGTTTTTTGTTTGTACTTGGTATATATACAAAAATCTGTTTATCAATTAATAGATGATGTAATGCTGTTCCTTAAGATGTATGATCCAAAAACACGGAGTTTGAATTATTGTGGACATATCTACACACCTATATCCTGTAAAATTCGTAAGTCTTTACGTAAGCTTTTATCTTATAATCTAGAATTTTGGTTCTTAAATTTCAGGATATTATATTTTGATGTGTTTTTATGCATATTTTCTTTTCTTTATTAGGCGACTTGCTCCCTGTTATGTGTGAAAGAGCAGGATTTTCCCAAGAAACTAACCTTATCCTCTATGAGGTTTGAATTGTTTACCTTTTCTAAAATAGCATTCTAGGCTATATTCAGTTTTAGTTGGAAATTTCATTTGTTTATTCTGATTGGTATTAAATTTCAAACTTTATTTGTAGCCAGATTGTTTGTGATTTAAAGAAAAACTTAGCATCACACTAATTTTATGCCTATTTTGTATTCATATTTTGTGACTTAGGGTTTAGTTAATAATTCTTATTCTATATATCTAAAGTTTATAGTAAAGATAGAAGTGATTAAGAAGGTCTTTACTGAAGAGTGAATGCATGTCTTGTAAAGATTACTGTTTTTTTTTTCAAATCTTATAAATACAGAAGCTGCTTTGTTTTTGTTTTCATATTATCTTTTACTGTAGGAAGTTAAACCGAATTTAACAGAGAGAATTCAGGATTATGATGTGTCTCTTGATAAAGCACTCGATGAACTAATGGATGGTGACATCATAGTGTTTCAGAAGTATGTATTTTTTGAAGGGTTTAACCTTTAATTATGATCAAGTTGAACTAATAACTTTTTTCATTAAATGGTAGGAATTTGTCATGAAATTAAAACCTGACCTCTATTTCTCACATTTGATGCCTTTTATCTAAATTTATACCATATACCTGATGCTTTTTATCTAAATTAAATAAGCTTAAAAACATACATAATTAAGTTTTGGTTTGTCAAAAACATGTTAGATATACTCAGTTGTGTCTTTGCCTTATTTGTTCCATTTAAGTTGAGCATCATCTGGGAACAACTAGATTTTAAACAGCAATTTGAAACTAGTCTTACTTTCAGGATTATGCAAATAAACTAGTATTAGTATGACTAATTCATTAGTATGCCTCTAGAAGTGTATTTGTCTTGCCTCAAATCATTTTTAAGTACCAGCTTTTGTAGTCTTCTAAGCCACAAAAATATATTTAAATGTTAATATGATATAGATTCTTGATTGTATAAGTATCCATTCACATTAATTTTTCTCATTTAAAATGTATTAAAAATTATTAGTGAAATTTGTTTTAACCATTTCTCCTATCATGTATTTTTAAGTAATTAATAACTTAGGTTTTTGTTTTCAGAGATGACCCAGAAAATGATAACAGTGAACTGCCAACTGCAAAGGAGTATTTCAGAGACCTGTATCATCGTGTGGATGTCATTTTCTGTGATAAAACTATTCCTAATGATCCTGGGTTTGTTGTTACTTTGTCAAATAGGATGAACTATTTTCAGGTTTGTGCTACAAATTATAATGTTTGCTTTCCAAGTTCTAGAAAAATTTGTTTTTCCTTCAGTCTAGTTAAACTTCCTTAGTAATAGTCATCAGTTTTAAACATGTATCATTTTAATCTTATAGATCATACTCAAAACACATAATGCTCTTTAAATTGTATTAATAATAACTTTTTTAATCTTTTTTCCTTCTTTAATAATTTTAAATATTCCACAGAACATATATATGCTTTTGTAACCTAAAGCTCACCCTAAACTTTCCCTTGTTAAGTGTGAGTCTGGATGTGCCCCGGGTGGGGTGGGGGGTAGAATGTTAAGATTGAATCTCTGATAATCATAATTGGGAAAATGGAACAATATTAAAAGTTAATATTTAATGAGAAAGCATTGTACTCCTTGGTAAGCTAAAACATTTGAATAAAATATTCTTTATTGATGAACCAAAGTTATTTCAATATATATTGAAGGTTTTTTTACCTTGGTCCTCAAATTCTTACAAATAGAACCTCAAAGTCTAATATTAAGAGCATCTCTAATTATTATGGGCGAAAGTAAAAATGTTAAGAAAACTATTTGCTAGGTCATATTCTGTTTTTATCCCTCTACTTTTGAATTTTTACCAAGTGAACTAGTCAGTAGTTTGATGTTTAAATTCTATATTTTGATCTGGTTTGAGTCATACTTTGTCATCACCAGCATTTTCTTTTTGTTAGGTTGCAAAGACAGTTGCACAGAGGCTAAATACGGATCCAATGTTACTTCAGTTCTTTAAGTCCCAAGGGTAAGATGTATTTGTAGCAGTCCGTGAAGTTCAGCCTGACATTTCCCTGTGCTTTTCTCTGTTAATGTGAAATCTGTTTAAAATAAGTTATAGTAATTTTTTTCAATTGTTTCATACTAAGCAACAGTTGGTATTCCATTCTTTGCTATTATTACATTGGGTTGACCCAAGGAAAGAGTAGGAGGTTTTGTATTTTAATATTTTGCAGTCATTGATTTGAAAAACTGAAGGGTGACTGGGTACAGAATGTATGTTAGCTGGAAGATCGTGATCATGTGAAAATGAATGGGAAGAAAAGAGCTATTTCAGGCAATTAGCCTGAACTGTAAAGGAGTGAGTCAATATAATTTTTAAGGATGCTTGTTTAATTTGCAGATTCAGTTATATGATTTCATAATATTAAACTTTTATAAGAAACTCCAGCATGCATTCATATCTAAATATTACTTTTGATTCCAGTGTTTGCCATGAGGAAAGATTTTTTTCATCTGTGATCATTTCTTATAAAAAAAATTATCATAATTCCAACTCTTAATTTCAAATGGTTGATTTTGAGTTATATACCTAGGATTAAAAGGATAGTGGCTTGCTTCTGTAGGTATAGCCAGATGGTTAGACTATAGATATAAATAAGCACATTATATTTATATACTTTTTTCTTGTAAAGTTATAGGGATGGCCCAGGTAATCCTCTTAGACATAATTATGAAGGTACTTTAAGAGATCTCCTGCAGTTCTTTAAACCCAGACAACCCAAGAAACTTTACTACCAGCAGGTAGGAAGCCAAATCATTTTATAAGTGAAGTGAAAATCACCACAAGAGGGGTGGGAGGAAAATACATGTGTACATATCATTAAACTATATTTGTTTTTCCTAGCTGAAAATGAAAATAACAGATTTTGAAAATCGAAGGAGTTTTAAATGTATCTGGCTAAACAGTCAATTTAGGGAAGAGGTAAGCAAAATGATATTTTAATATGATCTAATTGTAAATTTCCTCAGCAAAGTTTTGTTGTTCTTCAGTCATGTCCAACCCTACATGACCCCATGGACAATACTATTTGGGTTTTATTAGAGGGCTTTGGATTCAGTTTTTCTTGAGTCAGGAAGACTCTACTTCTTGAGTTTAAATGTGGCCTCAGACACTTACTAGCTGTGTGACCCTTACCAAAATCTGTTAACTGTGTTTATGGAACTGGAATACTGGAACATTCCAAAACTTTCTCATTAAAATAAGAGCTTTTATTCCTCAATAAACTTTTAGGACATCTTTACTTCAGAAAATTAGAAATAAAATTACTAATTTGCCATTTTGAACATAACATTTTCCATATCTTGTATCATGTCAGATTAGATTATTATTACAGGTACTTTATACTATAAAGATTCTATTTTTACTTTATTTAGGTTCTAACTCTGATAGTCTGTAATTCTAGACACACCATTTTTATTTACTACTTTGCAAAACATACTTGGTGTAAACCTTTTAAGGTTGATGTAATTGAAATGCTTTTTTAAAAATGTTACAAATGTCTAAACTTGTAAGATCCTAGGTAGACAATGTCAATTGCTGAAGAGAGGAGGGGGGGAGCATTTATCCAGTCTTGTGATGAGAGTTTCTGTATTTAGCTTGGGAATTTTAGGCCACAGACTGTTTTTTTGCTGCTATATCACTACTTCAAGGTTTTCCAGATTATATATGATTTCATATATCTAGCTTTTTGCATCACCTATGAGGACTTGGCCTTTTCCACAGGAATGTGAGACACTGGATAAAAAGCCATTTTGAATTTTCTAAACAGTACCTGTTTAATTCTTTTACTATTTAGGAAATAACACTATATCCAGATAAACATGGGTGTGTCCGGGACCTGTTAGAAGAATGTAAAAAGGCTGTAGAACTATGTGAAAAAGCATCAGGGAAACTTAGGTAAGCATTTCCTGAAGGTAGTCATGGAAAGTACAAAGGAAGTAAGACAAAACAAAGTCTTGCTATCCAGATATATTCATCTACATGAATGATAATCAGTAGGCACTGTGTTTACCACTGGAGATACAAAAAAGGAAAAGCCACATCCTGCTGTACAAGAACTTTACTATAATCTAATTGAGGGAACCCCCCCCCCCCCCAAAAAAAATGGAGGATCCAACAAGAAAGAGGTCAGATAGGAAGAGAACCAGGAGGAAAAAACCTAAGAGAGGAGAGTGATCAACAGTGTCAAAGAGGTCACAGATATTGAGGATTTGCAAAAGACTTCTAGGATTTTGCAACTAAGAATATTAGTAATTTTGGAGAGGAACTTTGGAATGAGGTCAGAAGCCAGATGGTAAGAGGAGAGAGGGGGGAAATGAAGGTATGTTTCTTCTCTCCTTCAATCTAAATGATCTTTTTTGAGGAGTTAAGCTCCAAAACGATTGAAAGATATATAGATGATACTTATTGGGAATGGGAAGCTAAGGATCAAGTGTTTTCTTAGGGTAAAGGAAATGGCAAAAATAAGAGAAAGATTGTGGATGACAGGAAAAGTTGTTGGAAAGGGATCTCTTCAACAAGTAGAAATTAGCCTTGATAAGAAATGATTAGCTAGAGCACTGGCCCTGGAGTCAGAAGTAGTTGAGTTCAAATCTGGGCTCAGACTCTTAATAATTACCTAGGTGTGTGGCCTTGGGCAAGCCACTTAACCCCATTTGCCTTGCAAAACCCCCAAAACAAAAATAAATAAGATGACTTCATCACTCAAGGGTGAAGGAGAAATAGATGGGACATATCTGAGTGATAGTAAATGAGGTAGAAGGTAAAAGCAGAAGTTCATAGCAAGTAGCCAGTTTTTTCTGTAAAATATGAGACAAGGTTCTCAGGTAAGATACTCAGAAGAAGAATGGGATGTTTGAGAAGGTAAGAAAATGTTTGAAGACTAGGATAGTGAGTTAATGTGGGAGATAGAGGTGGGTGTGTGTGAGTAGTAGTAGTAGTAGTAGTAGTAGTAGTAGTAGTAGTAGTAGTAGTAGTAGTAGTAGTAGACTTTGCTTATAGAAACTTGTGGTAGACAGAATCATTGTGTGTGGTTTTGTTTTTTTTAATACCTCTATTCAGTAGCAGGGATCCAAGGAGGTAGTGATCTAAGACTGTAGCTTGATTGGGTAAGATAAAGAAAAGGGAATGAAAGTCAATGTATTATGTTCAGAAAACAGTAATTCAGAATTTTTTTTAACATAATGGTTGTACTTTTAAGGTTGCTCAAGGGGTATGATCATCTTTGGCTGAGTTTGGGTGGTAGAGTCAGTCATTGGAGGTTAGACTGCCCTCCTAACTACAGAGTTTATCAGTATAAATCAGTATTTTGTATGTTGGAATTTGAAGTCACTGAGGGAGCCTGGGGAGCTCTAGAAACAACAGGTCCCAAGATTTTGTTTGAGTGGTTGATGAATATAGCATGAAGAGAAGTTAGTGAGTAATGGAGGTATGGAAGAACTTGGCAGCTGGCAATGGGAGGGCAGAGAGTATTTCAACTCCACTTCTTCCTTGACTAGGAAACCAATGAAGATCTGAATAAAAGGTCTGACCAGTACCAGAAAGAAGACTGTTGTCAAAGGGAAACTAGATTTCAGAAAGAATCAATTTCCCTTCACCTAACATCTTTTCCATTCCTACTAGTTCTTTCGCTTTCCACCTATTTGTTTCCTTTGAAATGGATAGAGAGCACAATGGAAGGTTGGGTAGAATTAAGTTGAACTTTTGAATGGAAGAGTTGAAGGGAATGGGAATGGGGAATCAGATGAGTGGAGGTATGGAATGGGATTTGTTTGATCCACAAGTGTTTAGAGTCACTGGGATGTGAAGGATATGACCAGTGTGAGAGTGTTCATTTCCAGTTCTCTACACTCAAAGGTCAAGCAGAGCAGGAGTTGAGAAGCCTAAAATGAACATCCCAGAGTGATAGTTACCAATGAAAGCAACAATTGTTGCATTTTCCTGTTCCTCCAAATCTTTTCGCAAAAGTTAGTGAAAAAATGATTTTTTTGAATTTGTCATTATATTTGAATTAAGTCCCTCCCCTCTTCTATCCTTGCCTAGCATTATTTTGTTTGATTACACTAATCAAAATTAGTAAGGCAGAGAGCGGTAGAGAAAACTAAATGAAAAACCCCTAAAACATAAATTTGATTTGAAGTTGTCAATGAGTCATTCAGCTTGAATAATCACTTAAAGTTAGTATTCATTTCATTATCGTATGTTTCCTTCTCACAAATGTATTTCTTGTAATTTTTTTCTATTAGCACTTTTTTCTCCTCACTTTCCTCTACCATTAAGAAAAATCCTCCTTTGAAATTTCAACCAAGGTTAAAAAAAAACTTTAATAAAGTGAATCCAGTTAGATAAATTTAGAACAAGCTAGTTCAAAAAGTACCCCCTTGTTGTGTAATAATTTAATCCAAATAGTCATTTTTGTAAAGTAATGTTTTGATTTTATTCCTGTTTTTAAGGCTGCTAGAAATTGTAAGCTACAAAATTATTGGTGTCCATCAAGAAGATGAATTGTTAGAATGTTTATCACCTGCAACAAGTCGAACATTTCGAATAGAGGTTAGTAAAGCATAAGATTTAGAACAGCTAAATTTTGTAAAGAACTAGTATTAATTGGATTGTGCAGTTGGCTTATACCTGTCTTTTCTTTAATTTTTTAAAAAAAATTCTTAAAAGTTACATTTTTTATGCCAGACAGCTTTCAGATTGATGGCAAAATGGGTTCTAGGGATTTCTGCAAATAGAGGGCTCTTACAAGATTTTGTTTTGGGCAAAAACATTTTACAGGGTTCTCTGTCTAGTGTCATGACTTTTTTTTAAAAGTTCTTCTGGTTACTTCTAGGAGAAAACCTCCATTAAATACTAGTCTTACTTCACAGCTTCCTCTCGTTACTCACCTCTTAACCGAGAAGTCATGGACTCAGTCTGTTAGTCTGAGTCCTAGAGTTCCTTTCAAGGAGCTCATAGGGTATAACAAAAACTGTATATAGGATAAATTGGATATAATAGAAGGAAAACATTAACTTTAACAGGGATCAGGGAAGGCTTCTTATAGGATCTAAGCTTATAACTGTAGGAAGCCAGGAAATGTAGATGATAGCTAATAATGTGAGTCAAGAGGAGTCTTATGCAAGACACAAAAAGCAAAGTTCTTATAAATTTCCTGCTCACTTCACACTGCATTATTTCATACAAGCCTTCCCTAGTTTCTCTGAAACATTAGTTAATAAATATATTAGAATGATGCTTTTATATTGAAAATAATTTATTTTTTGATGTCTTTGTCCTTTTGAAAAAGACCTATGCCATACCAAAAAAACTTGGGATTTGTTAGTGTTTGTAAATTAATTGGAAATATACCTATTTCTGTCTTATAATTTGTTTATCAGAACTGCTCATGATCAGTATATTTAATTTGACTACAGGAAATACCCTTGGACCAGGTAGATATAGATAAAGAAAATGAGATGCTAATCACAGTGGCTCATTTCCACAAAGAGGTCTTTGGAACTTTTGGTATACCATTTTTGCTCAGGATACACCAGGTAAGTCATTTTTTAAGACTGTATTCTTCTTTTGATTACTAGGCTAATCATTTGTTTTTGGTTTTTTTATTCTCATTTTGTACAAATGTTTTTCTTTACATTAATAAAATATATTTTGTTTACAAGTAAACAAAACACCCCCTCCCCCATGAATATAGATAGACTTGCTTGGGCAAAAAAAAGTAAAGGGGGGAGAAAAAAAGATTAAAATTAAAAAAATAATAGTAATAATTGTAGGTATGGCCAGGTGGTGCAGTGGACGAGGCACCAGCCTTGGAGCCACAAGCACCCGAGTCCATATCCAGCTTCGTAAACTCAATAATCACCCAGCCATGTGACATGCAAGCCACCCGATCCCCACTGCCCTGCAAAAACCAAAAAGAAGAAAAAAAAAACCCAAAATAAAATAAAATAGTAATAATAGTAGGGGTGGCTGGGTGGCAGACAGAGCATTGGCCCTTGACCCAGGAGCATCTGGGTCCGAATCCGGCCCCAGACACCCAATGATCACTCTGCTATGTGGCCCCAGGCAGGCCACCCAGCCCCACTTGCCCTGCACCCTCCCCCCAAATAATAATAACAAAAAATGTGTTTCAGTCTTTGTTCCAACACCATCAACTCTGTCGTGAGTGGATCACATTCTTTATGATAAGTCCATCAGAAAAGTTACTTCCATATTTTTCCAACGTTGCCATTGCTGATCACAACTCCCTCCTTTCTTATTTCTCCACTACCATGTACTATATTTTCTCTCTCCTTTCACTCTGACTCTGCTGTAGGGTTGCTGAGTGGTGCAGCAGACAGATCCCTGCTCCTGGGGCCAAGAAGCCCTGAGCCCCCATACCACTCCTTAGGCCCAGAATCCACCTGGCCCTGTGGTCCTGGGCAGGCCATCCAATCCCAGCCCCTTGCAAGAAGTAAAAAAAGAAAATGTGTTATATCTGACCACTGTCCCCCCATGGTCCATCCTCTCCTTTATTCACATCCCCACCCCTTCCCCCTGCTCCCCCCTCCTTCTTACTCCAGTAGTCTATACCCCATTGAGTATACTTGCTGTTTCCTCTCCTAGCCATCTCTGATGAGAGCAAAGGTTCTCTCATTCCCCTTGCCTCCCCCCTTCCATTTCATTGCAATAGCTCATTGTAATAAAAAAAAATCTTATTATGTGAAATAGCTTGGACTAATTCCCCTCTCCTTTTTCTTTCTCCCATTCCATTTCCCTTTTTTTCTTATTGACTCCATTTTTACAACATATTTTATCTTCGAATTCAGCTTTCTCCTGTGCTTCAACTATAAAAGCTTCCTCTACCTGCTCTATTAACTGAGATGGTTCATATGAACATTATCAGTATCATTTTTCTATCCATGCAGTTCATCCTCATTAAGTCCCTCATATTTTCCCCCTCTCCTCCAATCTCCATGCTTCACCTGAGTCCTGTATCTGAAGATCAAACCTTCTGTTCAGCTCTGGCCATTCCAAAAGGAACCTTTGAAATTCCCCTGGTTCATTGAAAGTCCATCTTTTTCCCTGGAAGAGGACATTCAGCCTTGCTGGGTAGTTCATTCTTGGCTGCATTCTAAGCTCTTTTGCCTTCCGGTATATTGCATTCCAAGCCCTACGAGCTTCCAATGTAGATGCTGCTAAGTCCTGTGTGATCCTGACTGCAGCTCCACGATATTTGAACTGTGTCCTTCTGGTTGCTCATAATATTTTCTCTTTGACTTGGGAGTTCTGGAACTTGGCTATAATATTCCTGGGGGTTGGTTTTTTGGGATCTCTTTCTCGGGATCGGTGGATTCTCTCCATTTCTATTTTGCCCTCTGCTTCTAGAATATCAAGGCAATTTTCCTGTAGTAATTCTTTGAAAATGATGTCAAGGCTCTTTTCCTGATCATGACTTTCAGGTATTCCAATAATTTTCAAATTATCTTTCCTAAGTCTGTTTTCCATATCAGTTGTTTTTTTTTTCAATGAGATATTTTACATTTTCTTCTAATTTTTCATTTTTTTGGTTTTGAAGTATTGATTCCTGATTTCTGGTAAATTCATCAATTTCCCTGAATTCTATTCTTTGTCTGAAGGATTTATTCTCCTCAGAGAGTTTTCTTATCTCTTTTTCCATCTGGCCAATTTTGCTTTTTAAAGCATTCTTCTCCTCAATAACTTTTTGAACTGTTTATCCATTTGACCTAAGCTGTTTTTTAGCATGCTATTTTCTTCAGTATTTTTTTGGATTTCCTTGACTAAGCTGCTGACTTCATTTTCATGTTTTTCCTGCATCTCTCTCCTTTCTTTTCCCAGTTTTTCTTCTAACTCCCTCATTTGATTTTCAAAGTCTTTTTTGAGCTCTATCATAGCCTGAGCCCAATTTGTTTTTTTTGGAGTCTTTAGATGCAGGAGCTTGTGCTTCCTCATCTTCAGACTGAGTGTTTTGATCCTTTTTGGGCTCATTTGCAAAATATTTCTCAGTGGTCTTCCTCTTGTTTCTTTGTTCATTTTCCCAGCCTAAGCCTGTTTTTGGGGGTGCTTCCTGAGCTTTTGGGACACTCCCACAATGGGGGGGGGCTAGACTGCAATCAGGATCTGAATGTGGTCAGAGCCCCAGAGTCCTGTTCCAGGGGCAGAGGACAGAGCTCTTCACTCCCTCTTCACTCACCTCCCTCAGCTCAATGGGCTCATTCCCTGGGCACTCCTGCTTACAGGCTCTGCCTGCTTATGTTTCCTGGATCTGAAATGCAGTGGCCAAGCTGCTGGCTGTGTGCCCTGAGGGCTGGGCTCCACATGCTCGCTCTGGCAGAGGTCCCCCTTGTTCCCCCACTTTGTGCTGGTGCTCCCTGGGGTGCAGCTCAGGAGACTCCCCCCGCTGCAGCTCACAGCACCCTGGGGCTGCCTCCAGGAGGCTGAAGTTCTTTGGCTCTGGCGGGCTGCCCCTCTGGCCCCAGGGAGCAAGCAGAGTCTTTCTGCTCTTTTCCAGGTTACCTTGAGTAGGAGCTGCCTCACTGGGTCCCTCTGTGGATTATGTCTCTCGAAAATTTAGTTAGTCCTTAGTTTATGAGTTTTTATCAGAGAGCTCCTAAGCCTTGATCCCTTCTTGTTGCCATCTTGGCTCCGCCCCTTAGGCTAATCATTTGTAATGCATTTATTCACTGATTTGCTTTTATCAAAAAAAAACTTAGCCTATCAAAAAAACGGGAAAGCTTGTATGCCATTTTCTTCCTACTCAGTGTGGATTTCATTAGGGCTTTTAACTTGCTTATATAATTTTGAATAATTTGAATCTGATCTGGGGGCACTTGAAATAGTTGACTTTTAATGTATTTTTGTTTGATGTGAATTGTTGGTTTGCTTTTATTTTAAATGTTGTGTTTGTGTCTTATTTGAAAAGTTTGTTTAAAGTTTCAAGTGGAATTCCTTGTCTTTTAAGTATCACTGGGTATATTTGTTTAAAGGGTGAACATTTCAGAGAAGTGATGAAGCGAATTCAAACAATGCTGGATATCCAGGAAAAAGAATTTGAGAAGGTAAGATTTTACTTTAGGTTTGCAGAAGATAATTTTTGTATAGACTCATATTTGTTTGATTATTATTAAATAAAGACAATATACATGTTTTTTCCCCTGAATAATGATGTAACTACTTTCTCTAGCACAACTAATCAAACTTTTCCTTAAATACTCCCTGATAAAATGTCCATGTTGATGAACCATTTGCTACCATCTCCCCCACCCCAGTTTATGGGATTCCTGATAGTTTTGAATGGGAGAACATTATCCATCCACAGTTTATCCCTGCCAGGAGCCATTCCAGTAGGCCAGCTAAACTATATATATATGTGTGTGTGTGTGTGTGTGTGTGTGTGTGTGTGTGTATATATCCTAAAATATTGCTTGAAATGATTACCAGTACTATTGATAAAATTAATCTCCCCAGCAGTGTCACATTTTGGCTCTATTCAGACTTAAAAAATTTTTGTGCTTTTTTTTTTATTTTTAAGTTTAAATTTGCCATTGTAATGATGGGTCGACACCAATACATAAATGAAGATGAATATGAAGTCAATTTGAAAGATTTTGAGGCTCAGCCGGGTGAGTGCCTTGACATTTAGTTCTTCGACTGTTATTTATCAACTGCAAGTCAAAGCAGCTCAGAGCAAAAATAAATCATGTTGGAAGAAATACCTTATTTTAGTATGCCACTAAAGTAAGTAAATATTCAGAGCCATTTTTTTCTTAGATTATAATTGTACTATGTATCAGTGTTCAAAAGAACGGAAAAAATATAGTTAACATAACAAACTTGAAGTATTTGCCCAGTATTATTCACTTCACCATTGACTAAAATAAATAGTTACATTATGAGAGAGAGAGAGAGAGAGAGAGAGAGAGAGAGAGAGAGAGAGAGAGAGAGAGAGAGAGAGAGAGAGAGTTCCTCACACTAGCCTTTGGACCTATAAGCCGTGACAACTCTCACCATAGTGTTAAGGTGTGTAAAACTAACAGTTCTAAAGGTTTTTTCCTTTCTTTTTTCCTCCTAGGTAACATGTCTCATCCCAGGCCTTGGCTGGGGCTTGACCATTTCAATAAAGCCCCAAAGAGAAGTCGCTACACTTACCTTGAAAAGGCTATTAAAATTCATAACTGACTTACACGTGCACTATATCTGAAGTCTTCAGCAAGAGGATTTGCTGCTGATGTTAATTTTATTTTGTTGAGGCTGTTCAGTTTGGCTTCTCTGTATCTATTGACTGCCCTTTTTGAGCAAAATGAAGGTGTTTTTATAAAGCTTGGATGCCAATGAGAGTTATTTTATGGTAAACATAATGCAAGGCAATTGTCAGCATAATGGGGGAAGAGTCTAGTAGGATGATTGATATTGGCGGAAAAATTTTGTCTGTAGTATGTTTATACATGGCATAAGCTACCTGTCTGCCCTTCCTGGTATGGTTTCCTTCACCAAACCTGCAGCAAGTCAGTCTTATGTTTAGACTCACAACTGATTTATTTCCTTCAGTTAGACTTTAAATGACCTTTTGTGCATTTGTAAATGCAAAAGAAAAAGAACTCACAACATCAATAAATAGAGATCTCTACTTCATTGTGTACATTGTTGGCACTTATTCGGGATTTATGTCTCCTCCAGCTGCATAGGATCTTTTTAATAAACTAGTTTTGATTTATTTAGTTCAGCCACTACTTTGCTGCCCATTTTGCAGAGTGGGTGCACTGAATAAAATCCTAAAAAGACATTTTGGGTCTTTTTAAAAAATTTAAAACACTGTTAAATACAATTAAGGTTTACTATACTGCCTATTGGCAAATTTAATGACATCTGAAGTTGGCAAAAGCAGGTAAAGAATTATAGTTTCATTTAAATGGAAACAGATGGAAGAAACAAGGGAAATAGCCTTTTAGCACAGAGGGCATGCTCACTAGTGTTTAGTAAGCTGTTGACTTTGTAAAAAAATAAAATAAAAACAAAAAAAGCAAAGCAAAAAAATAGGAAAAGAAAAAAGAGAAAAAGAACATGAAATTGTATATTTAATGAATGAACATGTACAATTTAACACTTGGAGGTTAATTTTGTTGGGTGAGTCTGCAAGTGAATTTCACTGATGTTGATATTCATTGTGTGTAGTTTTATTTCAGTCCCAGACTGTTTCCTTTTATTTTGGAGCTAATGCCAGCGTGTCTAGTTTTGAGTGCAGTAAAAATAGAATCAGAAAATCACATTTATTTTTCATTCTTTTCCAGTATTTTTTTTTTTGTTTCTGTAGCAGCAGTGTACAACAACTCTTCCTGTATATTGCCTTTTTGCTGGAAAATGTTGTATGTTGAATAAAATTTTCTATAAAAATTTTACTTCAGTGAGTGACGTGGAAGTTGAGGAAGATTTCTACTCTCCCTGGAAGTACAGTTTGGGAAACCTTTTCATTTATAACAAGGTTTTATTAAGATGTATTTTTTTTTTTAATTTCAGTATTGCCAATGTATAATCCTGGTTTTTGGCCTCTTAACTTAGTCACATTTGAGCTTAAGAAATAAAGGGTTTTCCAGGAGGGAACCATGTACAAATACAATGACTGGAAATATTCTTTAAATACTTTTTAAGGGTATGGTCTGTGGGATCCATAGTTTTTGGAGTAGATTTGACTCCACTTGCCTTGTTTCAAAATTCTGTGGTCCACATATCCCAAATGTGGTATTTATAAAGGTATATGATGAAATCTGTACTTTTCGATTATGATCTCTCTTTCTGAACTTCCTCTGTAATAGTGTATGCCTTCATAACCCAAAAGCTGCCTTCAAAATCAATTAATAGATAGCACTTATGGGAGTAGCAGTACCACAGATTTTGCCCTTCAAATCCCTGAAAAATTAGTTGTGAAAATGATAGTAAAAGCAATTCACCAGTAGTTTTTGTCTTTGAAATTTAAGGGGATTTTTGAAGGGAGAAGGGATTAAGTACAGTCTTGGAGGGTAACAGAAACCTGCCACTCTCCCATAGGATATTAAATGACTTTTTACAAAGAATTTTTGGTAATGTTTACATTGTGTGATGCATATAATTATTCCTTCGCTTCCAATCAAGGAAATCAATGACATCAGTGCTTCTGCATTTTAATTGAATGAAAAATGGTTTTCTAATTATGAAATATAAGGTACTTCCTTAATGATGGCATTAATGGCTTATATTAAACCACTGAAGTGATTACCACCTTCTTTAACATTATTGGATACTAGGGATGTACTAGGCCCTCTATGGGATAATAGTTTTATAAAACATATGTTATATAGATTCACTTGAAATCATTGGAATATATAAAGGGTGGGATGCATTCTGTTTGATTTCTTGGATGTTGTGAAGCCATGGCTCATTTTAGCAGCCACAGTATTGTGATGACATGCCTTTGATAGCAAACTGATATATTTATTGATGTGTTGTTTTTTTTTTAAGCCAAAGTATGCAGCAGCTTATTTTAGGTTAGAATGTGTTATCCTTGTAGGAGTAAAGAACCTTAAAAATATTTCCTAGTGATGATTTTAACCAAGTCTTTGAAAGACAGATGCTGTTGTCATGTGTGCTTCAGCACAGCATGGAACTAGGAGGAGCAAAGTATTTCTACCTAAATCATTTATTCTGTCTAGTGAGAACTAAACAATGTGCATCTTTCTAGTATGTATTCCCAGGCTTTATAATGCCAAGAACTAGTTTGTTTTGTGAATTTTGCATAATGAAATTCATGAAAATTTCCTGGCTTGCCATCATCATAAAAGGAGTTCAGCATCCATGCCAGAAAGATCAAACACTTCTACCACTCATCTTCTGCTTCATTTGAATAATTAAAACCCTATTTACATTTTGACATTTTCATTATATTTTAAAATCATATTTCTGTAACATGGGACTTAATTTTTGATACCAGTTTTCCTATTAACTTCTTGAAAAGATTTAAGTAAGATTACATATTGACTCCAAAATACATTTAAGAAGTGTACCAGGGGCTTGTAGCACTCAGGCTCTATAACACTGATGGCATGTACCCTCCTATCCCAATAAAACCTGCTTGAGCCTAGCCACTCCAGAGTCAGTGAGTACCTCTGAAAATTAGGTGGGGAAGGAGAATGGAAAGTGGTCTCCCACCCAAGTCATAGTTGGATGACAGAGAGTATCCTTGGCTTTACTAACAGAACACAAGCTCTAATAGATCCTATTAAGCTGGAAAGACATTAAGGCTGCCATAATAATATTACACAGCTGTTATTTGAGCACCAGCCTAACTAATAGTAGAGAAGCTCATCACCATCTTGTCTACAGGATGATGAAAATTCTTAAAGAACAAAAACTAAATTGTAGTGCAATTTTGAATTTCATTGATGGAGGGAATACTCTCACTGACATGCAGTTCTTGAAGTGTTGTATCGAATAAATGTATGGTAAGGGTTTTTAAAAATTGACTTTAATACAAATCCTACTCTTTTGGCCACCTAACTTTTTATCCAATTGTCCAGTATGTCCTGAAATCTCCACACAATTGTATTAAATTATGTAATAGACCATCAGAGAACTTTCCTAAAGGAAGTCATCTTCAAGGTGGCAGCTCATTGACAATCTTGGATAAAGAAAAATATCTGTACCAATTCCAATAATTTGTTATCCTCTAATACGTTTGATTCTCACAAGTTTGAAATACTTTAAATGTGTTTAAAGAACATAACTTGTTTGACTTTTGCCTCCTTACTGCTTTTTTGGAAGGAGGTAGTTATAAATCTTAAATAAAAATACCTTGTTTGGTTTATTCTATGTTTGACAGACTTGATAGCTTTCTTTTAAGTTAAAAGTTCTTGACTGGTTCTTTTAAGTTCTCCATCAATAGAATTCTTTAAATTCTGCTCTGTTGATTTCTTTTTTCTGTCTCTTTCCTTGAGAATTGAAAGGAAAGGTGTGGTTTTTGTTTTGTAAGTGAAAAAATTAAAAAGTAAAATTAGAAAATCATTTCTCCCTGTAGTTCTAAGTACTAAAGGAAAAGTGGAGAAAACGCTTGAATGCATCTTCTAAATTTTGTGCCTTTTTCTGATTGTTTCTTTTGTTTGGTACTTTTAGAGAGAAAAATGGAATCATTTAATTCAAATATTGAAATAAAATTTGATCACAATAGTGATAATAGCTCAATCTTGATCATTTCTAAAGAAGGGAACCCACCAGATAAAGTCAGTTTGGAGAAGAAACAGGTGTCAGAATGAGAACTTCCCTGGTTATCCTAGCCCCTTCTTTTAGTTTTAAAGGTTGTTTCATCAAAAGCATGTTTGAGAGCTAGCTAAGAGTCAAAATTTGAAACAAGCAATATTTGAGCTTGGAGCATGAAAACGAACATAATGGTAATTTCTGGTAAGATAGTATTAGAAAAACTGATAATGGTTAACAATAATAGGATTTAAGATTTGGGTCAAAACCACATCAGGAAGTAGCTTTTGTATACCTAGACAGGGCTTGATTCCTTTCACTAGAATCAATACAGTTTTACATCCCCTTCTAGTGTGGAGGAACAGTATGAGTCTCATCAGCAAACTAGATTTAGTAATTTGTGGTTGACTCAATGAAGTTCAGGGTTTTATCCAACTTGAAAACAATATTCATCTACTAAGTAATCTTAATGCTTTGCGTGTAAATATTTTGTTATAAAGACTTTTAAAGATGTTTCTAAATTTGAATTTGAAATATGTAGACATAAATCTGGATATATTTATATGTGTACATAAGACTTAGTTCTTCCAAACTTGTTGTCTTTATCTTTATACCTTTATTAAGTATGGAATAATGCAGTATTAGTTCTTTTTGTTTTTGTTGTTGGAGAAAAGATGCCAATAGAAATAAAATGAAAACAACCCAACAAATATAAAAGCACTTTCTTTATCCAGCTAGGCATTAAGGAGAAGCAAAGTGTGGATAGACCCTATCTTTCTAAAGATTGCAAAGGGAGGAATCCAAGTGAGGCCAGAGCACAGGTGTGATGGACCGGAAGATCAACAATAGATGATAATCATTGGAGACTGTAGTGTGAAGCCCCTCTGTTCCCACACTTTGACTCAAAAAATGAAAGGACTAAAGAAAGGTAAGGTAATAAGTCAGCAAAAGAACTAAGTCCTGTGTTTTATGTCTCTAATTGCTGATATAGAAGGCAGCCAGAGAGCATTTTGGAGGAATTCAGTTTCTTGAGATTACAAAAGGAAAGGGTGAGAGGAAAAGACTTAAGGATTTAAGAGAGAAAAGTTGGGAGGATTTGCTGAGAGAACAGTGCAATGTTAACATTGGAAAAATCTCATACATAGAAACAGCAAAAGGGTCACTGGGAAGCCAATCATGAAATCAAGGGAGTTGACTGATAATATGCTACCTTCTAGTGAAGGGCTTCTGCACTTAAGTAGGGAACTGGATGAATTGTTTTGATTTCCCTTGTTCCACTAGTCTTTTGGACTTATTGGAGCTCAAAGGAATGTGGTCAGAGGCACAGGTGTATGCATGAGTTAGCCTTGGTTTAGAAATTTTTTTAAAATCTTAGAATCCAAGGGAAGAAAGAAGGTATAGATGTAAAACTAAAGAGTTAACTATCCTGAACAAGTAAGGCAAGTAATATTTCATTTGGATGAGAAGGGCAGAGAGACAAGTCTCCAGGTCAAATTATTTTAGATTAGGCATCAGTGATTGAGGGATAGGACTGGAATTCAGAAAGACATTAAACTGAAATTTCTAGCCTACACACAAAAAAGTGTAGTTTCTATCACATGGCATAGCAAGGATCAGAGGTAGAAAAGTAGAGATACTAGTAAGGCAATCTAAAGGTTTCTTGAGTGTAGAAAGTCACTATGAAATTAGTTAAGAAAATCATTTTTAGGGGTGGCTAGGTGGATAAAGCACCGGCCCTGGAGTCAGGAGTACCTGAGTTCAAATCTGGTCTCAGACACACCTAGCTATGTGGCCTTGGGCAAGCCACTTAACCCTGTTTGCCTTACCAAAAAAAAAAAGTTAATAAAAAATAAATCATTTTTAAATGGATAGATAATGACTAGAAGAGGCTAGCTGCAATTGGAGTATATGGTCAAGGAAATCCCAATTTTTCTAACCACCTTCAGGAGTAGGAGAGATGGAAAACCTTTGAGATTTACATTATATTTGTGACAATAAAGATTTTCACCACTAGATGGGAGTGAAATATTTCCCTCGAAGAGTGTGCTCAACTCTGTTGCTAAAATTCCAAGGACCCATCATCCATCATGCCCAAAGTATTATTGAGAAATAAAAATTTGAAACGCATTGTCTTAGTAAATGAAAGTCACCTTCCCCAAAAACACTTTTAAGGACTAGCTTTATAGTTTTAAAGCACTTTCACGATCAAAATATCCCTATGTGGCAACCTCCATTTGATAGATAAGAAAATCTTCAAAGTAATCCAGTTCCTATGTGAAATGGGGCCTAGAGATGGGAAGTATCAAAGATAGTATAAGTGGCAGTACTTGGACTCCAAATCTAGTCCTCAAAACCAGGATTGATTGTAATGCCAGAGCCAGGATTAGAAACCAGATCTTCAGGGATCTGGACCACTGTATTTGTTTTTTATTTCTCCCCTGCATCAAATTGCATTAAGATTGGGAAGGGGTGGGTATACATCCTTACAGGAGTGGGAAAGGGTTGGGTGGAGTCAATATCCAGTGTCTGGCAGCTGATGATAAAAAAAAAGATTTAAGGACTTAAAAGGCTTTTTTGCCCCAAATGCAGTATAATTTGAGCAAATAAGGCAGTTGAAAGTGGAGGACCTCTTCTGAATCCTTTAGACCTAAAATGTGTACTTATTACCCAAGTAGTGTCAGACTAACATCCTGAAGCTGGGGAAGAATTTGTAAAGATGTGATTTCCAACAGACTTTTTACCAGGGCAGTTAACTGGGTAGTTGGGGATGTTACAAAGAATGAAAAATGGGGAGATTCCTTAAGCCCTTGGGGAAACCTGGGGCTTTGGGAAGTTAAAAAACCTTCAGAAATGAAGTTGTAAGTGAAAAAATTAAGGGGCCAGGGTATGAGATATTTTTTTCCATTCAGGCTCAAAAGTGAGATGGAATTTGGACTGTCCTTTT
The DNA here is from genome assembly GCF_037893015.1 of Macrotis lagotis. Lineage (NCBI taxonomy): Eukaryota > Metazoa > Chordata > Mammalia > Peramelemorphia > Peramelidae > Macrotis > Macrotis lagotis. The sequence continues at coordinate 10,015,484 of NC_133665.1, read as the reverse complement.
TATACCATGCCCAGTATTATTTCTCTTAGCCTGGACTAGACTTAAAAAATTTCAATCTATTCTAATTATAATTTGTAATTTTAGTTGGAATGCCTCCTGGGTTCGTGGATTTAGAACCTGAAGGGGAAGGACTCCCGTGTCACATAAGTAGTAAAGAAGCAGAACCAGGATTCAAACCCAAGTTCTTTAACTCCAAATCCAGCACTGTTTCCACTGCACTAAAGCAATAGTTCTTCACCTACCTGTTTTGCTGAATAACTTCACCAAAACCTCAACTTCCTCTCTTAACTGCTTAGGTATTTCTGATTTCCTAAATTGTCAAGAACTGCTGTCAGAACCCTGACTTAAAAAAAGAGGCCCTCTGCTCTGGAAGTGGCTTTTGATCCAGGAACTAGCTCAGCTAAGACAGACTGAACTGACCATGAGCTGGTTTTCTGGTAAAGGGAACCAGTACCATCTTCTGAAGCAAGGGAACTCCACTGGAGCAATAAGATAGTAATGAGATGGCCTGGATGGACTGCCACCTTCAGAAGACAAGGAGAACTACAGGAAGCAGAACTACAAATAATACAGGAAAGCTAAAGAGGGTTCCAACAACATGACTGCCCCCTTCCCCCCCACCCCCAAATAAAAGATGTTCATGTTTTGAGCTTTGTGAGCCTGTGTACTTGTGAAGGAAGTTCTTGACGATCATGGGAATGGGGTGCCAGAGGAGGAAGCAGTAAAAGATTGATGTTTCCAAACAAGGGCAATATCCAATTAAGGGAAAAATATCCCAAAATGTACTTGGGAATTTGAGTCTCTGACTTAAAGGGTTAAAGAAACAACTACATAATGACATTAATTTTTCTCTCCTCCCCCAAGGCCACACGGCTAGGTAATAAGTGTCTGAGACTGGATTTGAGCTCAGGTACTCCTGACTCCAGGGCTAGTGCTCTATCCACTGGACCACCTAGCTGCCCCAAATCAGGTTAAAATCTTAAAATAATTGGATTCTGAATTTTTGCAGGTTTATTAAGCAAAAGACGTCACAGATGAAAGAATGGGATCAAACACCTGACTTGACTGTGTGGCCTTGGGCAAGTCATTTAACCCTTTTTGCCTTGTATCTGGCTGTTTCCAGTCATCCTGATTCATATTTGGCCACTAGACCCAGATGGCTCTGGAGGAGAAAGTGAGTCTGGTGATGTAGCACAGCACCTCCTCACTCAAATTCAATTCATCTGCTTGTTATGTCATTATGCCATGTTCTTAGAAAATGAAGGACATATAGAAGTGCTCAGATACAAAAAGAAACCAAAGACAATTGCCCTCAAACTCACAATCTAAGGGGAGACAACATAAACTAATATATGCAAAGTACAAAATAAACAGGGAAGGAAGGCACTGAGATGGGATTTAGATTTTTAGGAATACATACATTGGTAAATACTAGGAGATAAATTAGATGGTAGGATGAGCGAGCTAGATGAGAAATATAAGGGAATTCAGGACAGTGCAGTTGACCATATCAAACCCCATTCCAGTAAATTCCAGTGGCTCCTTGTCTTCAAAATCAAATAGAAAATCTTGTTTGCCCTGATCCCCTCTTATATTTCTAGTATAATCTCTATACATTCTATCATCTGCCCTTAGCTTAGCAGTTCCCCAAAGATATTCACTCACTGTCTCCAAAGCTTGTAATTGTCACCCTATTCATCTCTGCCTTCTGGTTTCCTTCAAGTTTCAGCTGAAGCCTCACCTCCATGAAACCTTTCCTGATATCCCTTAATACTAGTGCCTTCTTGATTTATTTCAAATTTATCACTTGTATATATACAATCATATATATCTTACATACTGTTATTTGCATGTTTTCTTCTCCCATTAGATTATGATCTCTGAGAGCAGAGACTATGCTTTTGTATCCCCAATACTTATCAGTATCTGGCACATCATAGGGGCTGAATACATACTTAATAAATCCAAGGCTCTGTCCATTGTACCAAGTTGCCCACCAGGATGGACCTGAAATTGCACAGGAAGATGTCTTAGAGATTTAGGGTAATCCAAGTCACTCTGAAAGGAAGAGGTCCTTTTACCCTTTATTTGATTCACATTGCATCCCCAGCTTAATTCCAAGTTATTACCCTAGAACTGGAAGATCACTATCTTCATGGTACTATAGATAAACTGAAATCCAGAGAGACTGAACAATTTGACCTTGGTTCCATGCTTGAAAAGTGCCTCTAGAGATCCCACAAAGCTTAGTAGAAAAAGACTGACAATTACTTTGCATGAAATCCTGAATGATTCAAATCCAAGTTCATTCAAGGAATATTTATTTTAAAAAAAATTTAATTTATAAATCTAGACTTGGGAGGGACCTCCAAGATAATCTGACCTGTGACAAACAGAAAAGATTGTGACCTTAGAGATGTCATTTAACCTCTGTGGGCTTCTCAAGATCATACAGTCATAGACTTAGTGGAATTAAAAAGCTCAGGACACATCTAGCCCAACCCCTTTCATTGAACAGATTAGGAAACTGAAACTCTGGAAGACTAATGACTTCCTGAAGGTTATCTAGACAATGTCAAGGAATGGAAATTTAACCCAACTCTTATTCCAGAGCCAATGCTCATTTTAATCCCATTCTTAATAGGAGAAAATTGGAAGAGGGGGAAACAGGCTTTTTGAATGTCTTGTCAAATCCCACTATATGGGGTGGGGGGGAGAGGGGTCAGTTAGTAACCTATGGCTCTTTGGAAAAGTCAACTCTTTTTTAAAACTTATTTTTATCAAAGATATTATTTGAGTTTTACAATTTTCCCCCAATCTTGCTTCCCTCCCCCCACCCACCCCCCACAGAAAGCACTCTGTCAGTCTTTACTTTGTTTCCATGTTGTACCTTGATCCAAATTGGGTGTGATGAGAGAGAAATCATATCCTTAAAGAGAAGAGAAGTCTAAGAGATTAACAAGATCAGACAATAAGATATCTGGGTTTTTTTCCCTAAATTAAAGGGAATAGTCCTTGCACTTTGTTCAAACTCCACAGCTCCTTATCTGGATACAGATGGTACTCTCCTTTGCAGACGGCCCAAAATTGTTCCCTATTGTTGCACTGATGGAATGAGCAAGTCCTTCAAAGTTAAACATCATTCTTATGTTGCTGTTAGGGTGTACAGAGTTTTTTTGGTTCTGCTCATCTCACACAGCATCAGTTCCTGCAAATCCCTACAGGTTTCCCTGAAATCCCGTCCCTCCTGGTTTCTAATAGAACAATAGTGTTCCATGAAAGTCAACTTATCTTTTTCCAAGAAGCTGAGAAATATAATCTTTGCCTCCAACCTGCACACCAATTCACACCTCTAGCTATGAATCAAAATAAAAAGGGGAAGAAATTCAGTAAATTATAGGTAAAAAGTTAAAACCCCAAGGTTAGAAAGCAGTCATAATCTATTTTTTTCTCTCTATCCCTAACATAAAATTTTTAGGCCTCGGATTCAAGGTAAAATCTTTCAGAGAAAGAATTTTCTTGTATCTAAATCAATTTCTCTGCCTTCTCACTTTTAAAATAATATTTTGCTTATAAGCAAAAAATGCATTTCCACACATAGAGCACAACAAAAAGAATTCTATATGAAATGAATCTTCATTTCATACCTCTTGCTGCTTAAAAAAGTATACAATAAATTTTTTAAGTCCCTTTTCAAAACTGCCCTCTTTCTTTCTGAAGTTTTTTCTGTTTTCTTCTGGGCTTTTAAAAAAATGTTATTTGACCCCCCTTTTTTTTGCTGATCTTTTCTCCTTACTCTCTTCCTTCCATTAACTCAAAAGAAAAAAGGAAAGAGCCTCTGTAACATAAATTTCATCAAATAAATTCACACAATGGCCATGTCCAGAATTGTATGCTTCTGTACCTTGTGTCCATCATTTATCAGAATCTAGGTTTGAATCCTTGGTTCTGCTATATTTACTACCAGTGTAACCTCCTCAGGAAAGTCTTAATTCCAAAAATCTAAATAATTAACTGGGCTAGATAACTCCCAAGTTGACATTTCTAGGTAACATGTTTCACTTGGATCCACTCCTGACTCTCTGGCCTCTTTTACCATACTAGTGACTTTTCCCACCTATGATACATTCTGCCCTTGCAGCGCTTCCTCTAACTAGTGACCATTATTTCATGAAGATTCTGTTCAGTCATTTCAGTCATATACAACTCTTTGTGATCCCATTTGGAGTTTTATTGGCAAAAGTAATTGGAATAGTTTGCCATTTCCAGATCATTTTACAGATGAAACAGGCAAATAGGGTTAAATGATTTGCCTAGACCCAGCATTCACAACACCACCATCTTCCCTGTTCCTCAGGCTCACAACCCAGGAGTCATGCTGAATTCCTTACCATCTCTCACCCCTGCTGCGAAATCCAAGCTATTGCCAAGGCCTACCGATTTTACCTTTGTAACTTCTCCAATATACCTTCTCTCCTCTACTGCCAGCACTACAGTGAAGGACCTTGTTATCTCATGCCTTCATTATTGCAATAGCCTGCTTATGGATCTGCCTACCTCAAGACTCTTACCATTCCATAAAAACATCAATAAAATTATAAATTACATTTACAGCCTAATCATACCCTTTATTTGTTTTTCCATTTGCTCTTGGATGACCCACAATGTCAATAAGAAATTATGATTTTTTTGTGTATGTACAATATTCATCTGACTGCCACTGAGGGAAGAGGGATGGGAAGAGAGGGTGGAAGGAAATTTTATAACTTGAAAATATGCATATGCATGTGAATGAATGTTGAAAAACCTTCATAACATGTAATTGGAAAAAATATCAATTAAAAATACATAAAAAATAAATTATGATTTTTAAAAATTTTTCATTGGGAACATCAAGAAGCAAAAATTTCATACAAAGTAAAAAGAGGACTGAAAACATGAACTTCAATTACATACACTTTTAAAAAGTGTATATTGCCTTTAACAAATTAGGAACAAAGTATTTTGTTGTTTTGTTGCCTTTTGTTTTTTTGGTGCTGTTTTCTTTCTTTTTTGGGAAGAGGAGGAAAAAGAGTGGAGGACATCCCATTTATCATCTCTCCAAAAAGAAAATCTAATAACTAATGCATATTTTTTCCTAGCAAAACACACCATTTTATTAACCATGTCTGAAAATACATTCTTTCTTCACCTCTAGTTCATCACTTCTCTGCTAAGAGGTAGACAATTTCATGCTTCATCATCAGTCTTCAGAAACCATGATTGGTCATTGATCATCAAACACCTTTCAAGGTGTTTACTCATAATGTAAATTATTCTCCTTGTTAATTCTTCACCAGTTCATAGAAGTCTCCTCAAGTTTCTCTGAATTCTTCATATTCATCATTTTTTATAGAGTAACACTATGCCAACTACATTCATTTGCCATAATTTATTCAAACATTCCTCAGTCTTTAAAATAATCACTTTGTATCCAGTTCTTTGCAATAACAAATTGCTTTAGATATTTGGGTATACTTTTTGGGTATATTCTTTCCTCTATTTTTGACCAAAAACCATGATTTACTTTGTTTCATGAAGTTTATGGTCTTTAAAAGTAGTATAAATCTCATAAATATGCTCCAAATGGATATGTGGCCTAGATTTAAGGATCATATCATAAATAAATTAGAGGACAAGAAAAGGAGATGATTTTCACAAACATTGATAGGGGAGAATTCTTGACCAAACAATAAATAGAGGTGATCATACAACAAAAATAAAGGCAGATATAATAAATACATAAAAGAGTCATTTTACCAATAGACAAACAATCAAAGTATATAATGGGCAGTTTTCAAAAGTAAGAATTACATGGTAACTACAACCATTTTAAAAAATGTCCAAATCACTAATAATAGAAATCAAAATAATATAATATTTTATATCTCACATCCTTCATTTTGGAAAGATGACCAAAAGAAAAAAATTATGGTGGTTAAATGGGGATAATGGGAGGAAAAGAACTTTAATATGCTATTGATTTCAATGTGAATTGGCTCAACTATTCTAGAAAGCAGTTTGCAACTAAAATTCACTAACATTTGATCAAATATCACTATTAGACTTGTGATCCAATGAGATCAAAGGTTAGTCGGGTCATTCAACAAACATTTACTAAACATTTGCTTTGTACCAGATATTGTACTAAGAACTAGGATTCAAAAAGAGATAATAGTTGTCCTTCCTTTCAGTCTTTTTAATTACAAACAAGCTATAGAAAGTATAAATTAAAAATAAAACAAAAAGGAAAAGCACTAGAATTAAGTGAGATCAGGAATGGCTTCCAGTGGAAACAACTTTGAATTTGTTTTGAGCAATACAATGATCAATCATGAGTCTATGAAAATAATGATGAAGCATGCTTTCTACCTCTTGACAGAAGTGATAAACTAGAAAAATAAAATAAGGCATACATTTTTAGGTATGACCATTGTATTAAGTTATTTTTCTTGACGAAACATTTTTGGGTTTTGCAAGGCAATGGGGTAAGCGACTTGACCAAGGTCATACAGCTAGGCAATTATTGAGTATCTGAGGTCAGTTTTGAACTAAGGTCCTGATTCTAGAGCTGGTGCTTCTGCACTGTGCCATCTGCACTGTGCTGCCCTTGAATTATTTTCTACAAAATAATTCTGGATTGGGAGCAAGGGTGTGGACGAGTGGAAGTGGATGGTAGTGACAGAAAAACCAAAAAAAGGAAGAAATATTTGGAAATGCACAGAAAAGAAGAAAAAGGAGATTCAGAAGGGAACATTTCATATATATATATATATATATATATATGTATAATATAAAATTAAAGCAGATTCGCATTATCTATTTTTGTTTTTCTTTTTAAGAATAAAACATTAGGAGATAATTTCTAAGATGGTCTCCATTACCTAAAGGTGGTGGATAAAAACCCAGAGAAATAAAACTTTGTGTTTAATCTAAAAAAAAAGAATAAAGCATTAAATGAGGGAAGGGGAGAAGTTCCTTCATCTCCTCTGACATTGTCACAATCTAGTTCAGGTACTCATCTCCTCATATATGAACTTTTACAATAGCATGCTGGCAGGTCTGTCAGATCTCTCCCCTCTTCAATTCATCCTCCATTCTGACACTAAAATGATTTTCTTAACCTACAGGTTACTCCAGTGGCTCCCTATTGCCTCCAGGAGCATATACCAAATGTTCCTTCTTAATCTTCTTCATCTAGATCCTGATTATCTTTCAAGTCTTTATATAGTTTGTTCCCTGACATGTAATCTTTGTGTAAAAACTGGCTTCCTGATTGTTCCACAATTGCACAAAGACAAACTGATCTTCTCACCTCCCCCATGCCATTCTCACCTCCTCCATGTACATTCAAGACTTAAAGATACTGAAAGATTGGCTCTATAGGTTGCTGTCCATTGTATTAATTAATAAATATTTATTAAATTCTTACTATGTACCAGGCATTATTAAAATCTATTTATTAAACATCCTTCAGTCATTTTCCTAGATAATATTTCAGCTGCATTGATCTAGAAGTTTTAATGGACTGCAAATTTAATATGAGTGAACAAAATGATAGGGCAGTCAAGAATGTTAATGTAATTTTAGGTTGCATTAAGAGGCAAAATGTCCAAGGGACTATAACTGCTGTACTCTGCTCTGGTCAGATCACATATCGAAATATTGGGTTCTAGAGACCACATTTTATCAAGGATAAGCAGACCCAGCACAGTTAGAACTGACTATAGAACAACTGATTAGTTTAAGATTGGAAAAGGAATATGATAAGGTTGAATATAGTGGAACTGAAAAGGTAATGCCTTCCAGGTGTGTCACATGGAGGTAAGTCACATTCCAGGTCAGTGTGCCACATGGAGGTAAGAAATAGCTTTATATACTAAACTATAGATTAAATAATTGGGTTTACCAGGAGAGCTATCAAAGGAAGCAGATTATGTGTTATTTACTCAGATTCATTGCTATCTCAGAATACTTCCTTAAGCAAATGAGTAACTCTATTTAGGGACCTTGATTTGTTCTTCTATGTAATGGACAAAAAAAAAAAACATAATCCCTTGGGACTCAGATATATAAATGATATGGGAGATGGTGGTGATAAAGGGTAATGGACCAAGGTATTTAAAGTATAAATTTAGAATAGCTTGGAGACTCTTAGGCTTCACAGAGCAGTGGGGGAAGGGGGAGGGGAGCAGAGAGAAAAGTGGTCTGAGACAAATTGGTCTAGAAAAGGGAGGCAGCTGGGTTGTAGTGGAAAAATAATAGAAGGGGGTACTTCCTTTCTCATTAAGTAGCTTTTTCTATTGTTAGAAGCTTTGAGTTTAAAAGTTCTTTCCCATAGTAAGGTAAAATCTCCAGCCCCTCCATGACCACCCATAAATTCTAATCTGCCCTGTGAAACAATTCAAAATAAGGATTTTTTTTAACATGGTATAAGTTGGGGCATGAAAATTCCCAATATTCCAGGTCACCAAGGTAGAAAGACAATTCCTGGGACATCTGGACATCACAACTACTCCTGTTAAAAGTATGAAATATGTGTGTGTGTGTGTGTGTGTGTGTGTGTGTGTGTGTGTGTGTGATGCCTTAGATCTGCCTCTAATATTTTCAATACCTGTCCAAAGCTAAGTAGATATGTTAGCATCTGATTTCCACAAAGTATTTACTGAGTGACTCCTATTTAGCACTTTACTACGTATAGACACGATTAAATATCACTCCATTCTTGCACTATCTTTACCATACTCCAAATCCTGAGACTGGACTAAGTCACCAAATGGAATGAGGAAACTGGAGACATATGTCAAAGATGCTCCTAATTGTATGGGACTCTCATTATTGGTGTAGGTTGTTTACTTGGTGCCCTGTGTTTATGTGAAGGAAGATTCATTGAGAGCATAGGAGGATTCTGGTCTTCTGGTTTCTAGTTTTAAGAAAGAAAACATGTTGTTCCAAATTATCTTCAGGTCTCTGAAGGGAGAAAAATATTTTGAGAAGAAGCCCATATTTAGAGGTACCTCAGTCATTTCCTTTTTACCAGCTTACTACAAACTACACTACAGACTTCTGAGAATTTCCCTTTGCATGAGATTTGGCATTCTGTCTTGGTTGAACTAAGATATCTTGCTCAAAAAGAGAGAATTCATTGACTTTAGATAGTAGATAATAGAATAGATAGATGACAGATAGATAGACAGACATAGATAGATAGATAGATAGATAGATAGATAGATAGATAGATAGATAGATAATTTATGTGAGCAGCTAATTGGCACAATGAATCTGGAGTCAGATTCAAATCCAATTTCAGACACTAGGCAAGTCACTTAACCCCACTTTCCTCAGTTTCTACTTTTTCTATAAAATGAGTTGGAAAAAAGAAATGGCAAACCACTCTAGTATCTTTGCCAAGACAAGACAACTCCAAATGGAATTCAATTACAGAGTAAGACAGAACTGAAGTGAAATTATCTCTCTCTCTCTCTCAATGAGAGAGCATATATATGATTATAGAAACCTTTTGCTGTGAAAGATAAACAAGTAATGGCTATGGAAGACTTTGTTGTTATTAAATATTATACAAACATATGAACACAATCACAAAACACTTTTCACATGAATTCAGATCTAAACAATTATAAAAATATTAACTACTCATGGATAGAACAAGCCAATATAATAAAAATGACAATTCCACCTCTACTAATTTAATTTTGCAGTGCCATAACAATCAAATTATCAAAAAATTATTTTACAGAACTAGAAAAAATAATAATTCAGCTGAAAAACAAAAGGCCAAGAATAGATTAAGGACTCGAATGATCTCAAACTGTATTACCAAGTGGTAATTGTGAAAAACAATCTGGCATCGACCAAGAAATACTGTGGTGGTTCAGTAGAATAGATTAGGTACACAATGTACAGAAGTAAATGACCATAGTAATTTTGTGTTTGTTAAGCTCAAAGATATAAGCTTTTGTGACAAGAACTAACTATTTGAGAAAAATTGCTGGGAAAAACTAGAAAGCAGATTGGCAGAAACTAAGAATATACAATATCTTACACTGTATACCATGATAAAGTCACAGTGGGTACAAGGGTTACACATAAAGGTGATATCAAAATCAGATGAGGAGAACATGGAAATTTTTACCTGTTAGGTTTGTGGATAAGGGAATTTATTAACAAACAAGAGACAGAGCAGATCAAAGAAAGTAAAAGAGATAATTTTGATTACATTAAATTAAAAAGGTTTGCACAAACAAAACCAATGTAACCAAGATTAAAAAGAAAGCAGGAAATGGGGAAAATTTTTTTTACAGCAAAATTTCTCTGATAAAGGCCTCAATTCTTAGCTATATAGAGAATAAGTCAAATTTATAAGAATATGAGTCATTGCCCAGTTGATAAATGGTCAAAGGATATGAACAGGAACTTTTCAGAAAAAAAAATCAAAGTTATCTATAGTCAGAAGAAAAAATGGTCTAATCACTATTGATTAAAGAAATATAAGCTAAAACAACTCTGAAGTATTAACACACACACACACACAAACTAATGATTGGCTAATATGACAGAAAAGGAAAATTATAAATGTTGTATTGGTTGTGGGAAAGGTGGAACTCTATTGCATTGTTAGTGGAATTGTAAACTGATCCAACCATTCTGGAGAAAAATTTGGACAAGGATAAAAAATTGTGCATACCCTTTGATCCAGCAATATTATTACTGAATCTATACCCTAAAGAGATCAAAGAAAAAGGAAAAAGACATATATGCACCAAAATATTTATGACGGCTCTTTTTTCCTGGTGGTAAAGATTTGGAAATTGAGGGAACATCCATCTGTCGGGGAATACCTGAACAAGCTGTGGTATATAATTATGATGGAATACTATTATGCCATAAAAAATGATGAGCAGGATGGTTTCAGAAAAGCCTAGGAAGCCATATGAACTGATGCAAAGGGAAGTGAGTAGAACCATAAGAAACCATACAGTAACACCCCAAGTACTATGATTAACTAAGAATGAATAGCTATTCTGATCAATACAGTGATTCAAGACAGTTCCAAAGGTCTTATGAAGAAAAATACTGTCCACCTCCAGAGAAAGATTTAATGAAGTTCTTGAGTTCAGACTGAAGTATAATTTTTTCTTTACTTTCCTTGCCTTTTTTTGGCAACATGGCTAATATAGAAATATTTTCACATGTATGGTTACTATCACATTTCTTTTCTTCTCAATGGAGGTTGGAGGGAGGGAGGAGAAAAATTTTAATGATTGTTAAAAAAATAAAGAAATATTAAAATTAGAAAAATATAATTAAGAAATATGAATATAGATAAAAACTAAAAACAGATACACAAAGAGTGGGTATGTGCTGACTGTTTCCATCCCCTATTAAATGATACAGTTGTATAAAATGATCTCTAATTTTCTTTCTAATTCTGACATTCCATGGGTCTATTTGTTTCATTACCTCTCTCCTCTGCTCACCTTATGGAGGATGAGATGGAGAAAACAGTGGGAAGAACTTAGGAGAGATTCAAAACATGAGACTGATCTAAGTCACTAGATGGAATGAGACTCGAGAAATAATTCACAAGTACTCAATGAATATGTACTGAATGAATGATCAGCTTCTTTGTTTCTGAGGGGGCACCTCCTGTCTTGGATCACTATACCCATGACCACGTGATGGCAGCTCTAAATGTTAAAAGGCAATTTCAATCGACCCTTGTGGATGAACTTCCTCCACAAACTTCCCTGAAGGAAGCCGAATCTGAGAATAATAACTGGAGAAAGCCCTTGGGACCCTGGTAGCAATCTGGAAAAGGTTAGGGGTGTGAGGGTGGGATGCTCAGAGTAATAGGAGAATGTCAAAGTATTTATTACCTTCCTTGATTGGTTCTCTAAAGGCTGTAGCTCCCCTCACTCCAACCCAAGGCCAAGGGAGAGCATCCTTCACTTTCTCACCCAAAACGTGCTCCTCCCCACCAAGTTAGGCTGATTTCTTTATTTCTGTTGAATCGGATACAGTCAGACACATGCCTATTTTTCTTGTCACAAGTGAAGGGATATAATTCTTTGCCTGGAAGGAGAGGATGCTGATAATAAAGATAATTTCTTGCATCCCTGCCCCACCCTGCTGATCCAGAAATGCTGGGAATTTTCCTAGAAGAAGAAACAGAAATGAAAAAAATTGCCAGTTCCCTGATCGGGGCATGACAAAGTAAAGGAAAGAGGAGGAATGACCTGCTTAAAAATGGAGTATCCACAAATAACCAAGCATTGACATATTTGCTGACCCAGAGATCAGACTAGTAACTTTGAAGTTAGTATCCAGGAGTCTCCAGAAGGCAGCCCAGTGGAGTAGTACTACTCTGCAAATCAGGAGACCTAGGTTCTAAATCTATTGACAAAACCATGTGAGCTTGGTGGGAAATAACCAACTAACCAGTAACTTCATGCCTCTGAGTTTCCAGGTTTTCATTTGTGTATGGGTTGCTCAGAGAGAATTATTTTTACTGATGTTAAGATTTCCAAGCTCTTTTAAGGATTGGTCATCCATCTCTTGTGTCAACCTTCACCCACCTCTCCCTGTGTCTCCAAGAAGCTGAAGTATGTATAGTAGCTACACTCCAGTAAAATTGTCTTGGCAGATATAGTTAACCCAGGTTGACTGACAGACCTCAAAAAATATGTGAATGTATGCACACACATGTGTGTATATATATATATATATATATATATATATATATATATATATACACATACATACAGAGAAGTATCATGATATTGATTGTGTCTATGAAGCCAGTCTTGGTAAAAGGAAAATTGATATTCAGTTCCCATCTTTGACACGGCCTGAGTGTATGATCTTGGACAAGTCCTTTCACAGCTACCTAAAAGACGAATTTCATCCATAATGAATGGTCAGGCAACTTTATCTTGAAGAAATTCAGTGAAAGAGAGATCTCTATCTCTGGAGATTACCTATTCCATTGTCGGATAACTAACTATCAGAGTGTTCTGCTTCATATGGATCTGAAATCTACCTTCTTGTCTTGTTATTTTATATCTTCTTGTTTCTTGGTGAGCTTGGTGAGCTCCTTAAAGGCATAGTGTTGGTAGTTGTACTGTACGTCTTCATGGTAGAGAAAAGTCGTGGTGGTTCAACTATAATTAGGGCACGTAAAGAATTCAGTTCTTTTTTTTTTCCTACTTCTGCAGAAGAGAAATGGGGGGAAAGAGGGGTAGAGAGTCACAACCACAGACCTTAGAGTTTGGGAATCCATTTATTCTATAACAATGAGCTTCCCTTGCCCAAGAGCTTTTCATTATTATTCTGAAGTGATAAATGGGTAGATAAGCCATTTGTGAAAAATGAAAAGTTATTATGTGGTTGCAATTATTATTGTTAGTTTTATAACTCTTAAAATGCAGATACTATACCTCACTTTATTTCACTTTATTTAAATAATTATCAGAGAAAACCCAGTTGGACTCCTTTTCTTCCTCCAGACTAAAAAACATTTACCTGCTTTCTCTTGCCTTTCCCATCATAAGCTAAACAGGGTCAATATCCTATGGCCACTTGCTCCCTCTCTTCTTCCTGGAGAGGGAGGGATGTGGTGTGGGGTATGTCTGTGTGTGTGTGTGTGTGTGTGTGTGTGTGTGTGTGTGTGTGTGTGTGTTATCCAGAGAGCTCTCTAATGGGTGATATGATGGGGAAAGGGGGCAGGGTGATTCTGAATAATGGTTGAAGCTAATGACTGCTCATGATTACAATTATCACCAGAGCAGGCCAGGCAAAGTCTCACAACACCACACAAAAGAATGTGAACTAATGGAAACGGCTCCAGTCTGAAAGACAGGCTACTTTCGCTTTTTCTTTCAAAAAAGTGTCTGTCTCATCAAAGCAGCATCCGTCTCTTACTGATGCCTGCTTAAATATACAGTACTTGGAGTGTTGAAGCTGAAAAGGATTTTGAAGGTTATTCAGTCTAACCCTGGTCCTCTTATAATACAGATGAAGGCAATATAGCCTAGCCAGGGAAAGTCACATGGTTAGTTCGTGACTAAATGCTATATTTGGAATCCTGGTTCTTTTGTTTCCTACTTCTGCAGCCTGAATAAATCACTTTACTACCCTGGCCCTCAGTTTCTTCATCTATCAGATGAAAGAGATTCACTAAATCATAGGATCCTAGAATATAGTCTGAAAGGAATCTTAGGGGTCATCTAGTCCAGGTGTCTCATTTTATATTCAAATGGTCTTACCTTGGCACCTAGAATTTTCTTTTCTTTTTTTTGCAAGTGACTTGCCCAAGGTCACACAGCTAAGTAATTATTAGTTGTATGAGGTCAAATTTGAACTCAGATCCTTCCTGACTCCAGGGCTGATGCTTTGTACTCTGGGCCACCTAGCTGCCCCAAGGCACCTAGAATATTCCAAGCAATGTTACTTAGAATCACTGAAGAGCCTTTCCTTTTCCCCATTTGTAAATCCATAAATTACTGCCTTGAAAAAACATACATAGCACTGAACTGTTTCATTTTCTCTTCAGATTTCTTAACCTTCTGTCACCTCCAGTGGGGGTGGGGAAGGGATTGAAAGAACCTGGGTAGTTGCTATACACAACTGTTTCTTCCTGCCTGGACTGAAATAAACAAAAAATGAACAAATAAACAAATGAATAAATGACTAAGTAAATAGATTAAAAATTATTGAAAATGTGTAATTTTTTTATTCTTCATTTGAAGAGGACCATTTCATCAGGGAGGTGAAGCCATGACAAGAACATGAATTGGATTTGAGTGAGGGGATGCTGTGCTAATTCACTAGCCTCACTTTCTCCTTCAGAGCCATCTGGGTCCAGAGGTCAGATATTGATCAGGACAACTGGAGATGGTCCTGGATGGGAGGAAATCAGAGTTAAGTGACTTAAGTCACACAGCTAGTAAGTGGCAAGTGTCTGAGGCTGAATTCAAACTCCCATCCTCCTGACTCCAAGGCCAGTGCTCTATCCGCTGCACCATGTAGCTGCCCAAATATGTGTATATGTTTATGTATATAGTAAATTTTTTAAACTTGGAAAGAAATATTTATATTTCTGTATGTTCATGTGTCTTAAGTATTTTTACATCTCCAATATAAACACTAACTCATGTTTAACTAGAATTGGGCAACTGGACTTTCCCCTAGGGTGAAGACATTTAGGAAATAATTTCTCACCTGTGGTAGTCCTGCAGTTCATTTGCTTTAAGATTCTCATATAGCCTCTCATTTCAAAGCATCAATAATACTACCTTTGTTAAGTCCTCAGGTTACCACACCTAGGATCACATTTCCATGACCTCTCTCACCTAAGATTCAGCCTCATCTCCAGGCCTGCTGCTTTTATTGTGCCACTATCACCTCTTCCAGGGGGCAATTGAGTATGCAGTGATAATAACAGTTTATATTCATAGAATACTTTGCACATGTTATTTGATTTGATTCTAACCTACTCCCTTTTCTGAACTCTATGATCTGGCCATACTGGTCTTCTTCATCTCCTCCACAGACTGTACTCCATCTCCACCTCTGTGTCTTTACATTGACCATCCCCATACTTGAAATGCATTTCCTCTTCACTTCTACTTCATAGAATCTACTTTTTCCTTCAAGATGATGCAGCTCAAATAACTTTATATGAGCTCTTCTCTCTTACCCCAACTGCTAGTGCTCCCCCTTCCTAATTTTGTATTGGTATGTGTTTGCTTTATATTATTTGGGACACTTGTCTCTCCCTTTTGAAATATAAGCTCCCTCAGGGTAAGGTCTTTAATTTTTTTGCCCTGTGAACCCAGTAAGTACTTATTAAGTGCTTATTAATATATTGATTGATTCTTATAACAAGCCTATAAGACAATTATTATAAGTATTATTACTCCCTCTTTTTACAGAATATAGATGAATGAACTTAGGTTCAGAAGGTAATTTACCCAGGGGTTCATAACTAAACCAGTCCAAACCAAAAAGCTTTTAATAAATGTCTACTTGGTATGGAGAAATGAAGACCAAGTACAAACAAAATAGAGGAAATAAAGAAAAACTTCCCTTAGGGGGCCTACAAGTTGACCTTGAAGAAGCTAAGGATTTTGAGTGGTGGGAAGGGAAAGCAATCTAAACAAAGGCAAAAACATGGAAACAAGAAATGGGATATTGAGAAGTAGTAAGTAGATTAGTGTAGATGGAACAGGAACTGCATAAAAGTGATTGATGGGAAATATGCCTTTGAAAATTCAACTGGAGTTTATTGTGAAAGGGTTTTTAAATGTCAGACTTAGTAGTTGATATTTAATCTTTAAGGTGATAGCGATCCATTGACGTTTTTTGTTTTTTGTTTTTTGCTTTTTTGCAAGGCAATCCCTTTGCAAGGGATTAAGTCACATAGCTAGGTAATTATTAAGTATCTAAGGGTGAACTTGAACTCAGGTTCTCCTGACTTCAGGGCTGGTGCTCTATCCACTAGATAGAGCCACCTAGCTGCCCTTCCATTGAAGGCTCTTGAGCAGGGAGTGATATGGTAAAGAATATTATTTAGGCAGCTATAAAGGATGAAGTGTAGAGTTGGGAGATTAAAGAAGCATGAAGCTGTTGTCCCACTTTAATTCAGGAACTGGAGATGAGGATAAGACTAGATTTTCTGGGCACTATCCAACTGAAGGCTAAGGAATTTTGTGAGCCTAGGGAGGTATTTGTGGCATGCTACAGGAAAATCCAACACATCTGGCTCTTTTTCTTCTTTGAGTAGCCACAAAGGTATAGGCTCGGAATCCTCATTGTAGTCTGTTGGAGTCTCATCAAGGTCATTGTTCATAGACAGATTATCCCTCTCAAGGGGTTATGATATAGAATGCCTAAGACTGTTCTGACACTGCCCTAGGATCATGACATCATTTAGAGTAGGAAGAACTAGCATCTAGTCCAATTCCTCTCATTTTGTAGTTGAGGAAACTGAAGATCAGTGAGTTTGTGACTTACCCAATGTCACCCAGATAGTAAGTGGCAGAAACAGAATTTGAAACCATTCTCTGAATTCAAACCTAGAACTCTTTCCACTATACTTCACTGTCCTAAAATTTAAAAGTTACTCTCACTCTTTGCCCAATTCTCTGTAAGGGAATTTAGCAATCTCCTTGTCCAACCTTCCCATTCTACAGATGAAGAAAATGACACCCAGAGAAATGAAATTATTTGCCTAAAGTTAAAAAGGTAGCAAATAACTCAAAGAATTCACAGGTTTTAGAAGTGGAAAGGAAAGGGGGTGGAGCCAAGATGGCGACAGGAGAGGACCTTTTCTCAGTTGCTTTGGAGCAAAACTTATAAACTAAGGACTATAAACTAAGGACTCTACATTTTCAAGAGACAGAACCCACAGAGGGATCCAATGAGGCAATTCTCCAATCTGGAAAAGAGTGGAAAGGCTTGGCTCCACAGGATTGGAGGGGTGGCCTGCCAGAGCAAAGGAACTTCAGCCTTCCGGAGGCAGCCCCAGGGCGCTGGGAGCCGCAGCTCACAGTAGTGGGGGCAGTTTCCTGACCTACAACCCGGGGAGCACCAGGCACAAAGTGGGGGAACAGCGGGGGATCTCTGCCAGAGTGAGCACGTGAAGCCCAGCCCTCAGGGCACACAGTGAGCAGCTTGGCCAGGGCAGCCCAGATCCAGGAAACAGTATCAGGCGAGCCAGTAAGCAGGAGCCCCCAGGGCATGAGCACATTGACCTGAGGGAGGGGAGTGAAGAGAGAGAGACTGCAGAGCTCTGTCCTCTGCCCCTGGAATAGGACTCTGGGGTTCTGACCACATTCAGATCCTGATCGCAGTCTAGGTCCCCCCATAGAACAGCAGGGCCCCCCCACCTCAGCCCCATGGCAGAGGGGGGGCATTTATGGTCATTCACAGACCAGGAGGGAGGACAGAGCCTCACACACTGAGATCCTTGTAGGAGTGTCCCAAAAGCTCAGGAAGCACCCCAAAACCAGGCTCAGTCTGAGAAAATGAGTAAGCAAAGAAAAAAGAGGAACACAATAGAGGAAATACTTTGCCTGTGATCCCAAGAAGGATGTAAACACTCAATCTGAAGATGAGGAGGTACAAGCTCCTGCATCTAAAGACTCCAAGAAAAACAGAAATTGGGCTCAGGCCATGACAGAGCTCAAAAAAGACTTTGAAAATCAAGTGAGCGAGATAGAGGAAAAATTGAGGAAAAAAAATGAGAGGGATGTAGGAAAATCATGAAAATGAAGCTAGCAGCTTAGCCAAGGAGATCCAAAACAAATGCTGAAGAAAATAACATGTTAAAAACCAGCATAGGTCAAATGGATAAAACAGTTCAAAAAGTTATTGAGGACAAGGATGCTTTAAAAAACAGAATTGGCCAGATGGAAAAGGAGATAAGAAAGCTCTCTGAGGAAAACAAATCCTTCAGACAAAGATTAGAACACAGGGAGATTCCTGAATTTATGAGAAATCAGGACTCAATACTTCAAAACTGATATGGAAAACAGATTTAGGAAAGATAATTTAAAAATTATTGGAATACCTGAAAGTCATGACCAGGAAAAGAGCCTTGACATCATTTTCAAAGAATTACTACAGGAAAATTGCCCTGATATCCTAGAAGCAGAGAGCAAAATAGAAATGGAGAGAATCCACTGATCTCCCCGAGAACGAGATCCAAAAAAATCAACCCCCAGGAATATTATAGCCAAGTTCCAGAACTCCCAAGTCAAAGAGAAAATATTACAAGCAGCCAGAAGGACACAACTCAAATATCATGGAGCTGCAGTCAGAATCACACAGGACATAGCAGCAACTACATTAAAAGCTCTGGTAGGGCTTGGAATATAATATTCTGGAAGGCAAAAGAGCTTAGAATGCAACTGAGAATCAACTACCCTGAAAAAATGAATGTCCTCTTCCAGGGAAAAAGATGCACTTTCAATGAACCAGGGGAATTTCAAATGTTTCTGTTGGAATGGCCAGAGCTGAACAGAAGGTTTGATCTTCAGATACAGGACTCAGGTGAAGCATGGAGATTGGAGGAGAGGGGGGAAATATGAAGGACTTAATGATGATGAACTGCATGTATTCCTGTATAGAAAAATGACACTGATAATACTCATATGAACCTTCTCAGTTAATAGAGCAGGTAGAAGGAGCTTTTATAGATGAAGCACAGGAGGAAACTGAATTTGAAAATATATTGTGGTATAAAAATGGAGTCAATAGATAAAAGGGAAATGTAATGGGAGAAAGAAAAAGGACAGGAGGAGGAATAGGCTAAGATATTTCATATAATAAGATTTTTCTTTATTACAATGAATTATTGCAATGATTTGGAAGGGGCAAAGGAGAGGAGGAATGAGGGAATCTTTGCCCTCATCATAGGTGGCTAGGAGAGGAAACAGCACATATACTCAATGGGGTATAGACATCTGGAGTAAGAAGGAGAGAAGGGGGATGGGGGGGAAGGGGAGGGGTTGTGAGTGATGGAGGAGAGGATGGACCATGGTGGGAGAGTGGTCAGATATAACACATTTTCTTTTTTACTTCTTGCAAGGGGCTGGGATTGGATGGCCTGTTCAGGACCATAGGGCTGGGTGGAAGCTGAGTAAGGAGTGGTATGTGGGCTCGGGGCCTCTTGGCCCCAGGACCAGGGATCTGTCTGCTGCACCACTCAGCTACCCTGCAGCAGAGTCAGAGTGAAAGGACAGTGAAAATATAGTTCATGGTAGTAGAGAAGTATGAATGGAGGGAGTTGCGATCAGCAATGACAACGGTGGAAAAATATGGAAGTAACTTTTGTGATGGACGTATCATAAAGAATGTGATCCACCCGTGACAGAGCTGGTGGTGTTCGAACACAGACTGAAGCACATTTTTTATTATTATTATTTTTTTCTGGGGGGTGTTGCAGGGCAAATGGGGCTGGGTGGCCTGCCTGGGGCTGCACAGCTGGGTGATTGTTGGGTGTCTGAGGACAGATTTGGACCTGGGTTCTCCTGGCTCAAGGGCCAGTGATCTGTCTACCACCCAGCCACCCCTACTATTATTATTATTACTATTTTATGTTCTTTTGGGTCTTTTTTTTTTTTGTTTTTTGTAGGGCAATAGGGTTGGAGTGGCTTGCATGGGGTCACATAGCTGGGTGATTTTTGGGTGTCTGGGGCCAGATTTGGATACGGGTGCTCCTGGCTCCAGGGCCAGTCCTCCTTCCACTGCACCACCTGGCCATACCTGTTATTATCATTATTATTATTATTTTAATTTTAATTTTTTTCTCTCCCCTTTACTTTATCACTTATGCAGGTCTATATTTCCTTGGGGGAAGGGGGTATTATGTTTACTCTTAAACAAGAATATTTTAGTAATGTATAAAAACATTATTTGTACAAAATAAGAATAAATAAAAAGAAATGGAAGGGAAAATAGAATTCATCTAGCTAAGCCTTCTCATTTTACAGATAAGGAAACTGAGGTTTAGAGAAGAATCACTTGTCTAACGTCACACAGATAGTAAGTACCTAAACTGAGATTTGAACCCAGGTCCTCTGCCCCTCCCCCAATTCAGTGTTGTTCTTACATTATCAGGGACCAATTTCTTTATTCCTGTGCCAGGGTAGGTAAACCACTTTTATGATATTGCTTCTTTGCATATGCCTAGGAGCTGACTGCCTATAATGCTTTATTCCTGGAGGAGAAGAAATAATCATGGCTTGAATCCCTAGAAAATTGTTCCAGTTGCCTCCTGAGTATGAACTAAGCTTATTCCAGGAAGGATTCCTATCATCGAGCTAGAAGACAGATGGCAAAGCAAGACCAAGATTGAAATGAGATATCCTTTTCATGACCAGGTCTCCAAAATCTCTGCTAAATGTTTATTTTATTTGCTAATCAGTCAAGGCTGGGGTTATAGTATTTACTTCTCATTAACTTAACCAGGGAAAAGTAGAAGGGGCAGTGGAAGGGAGAAAGAATCATGGAGATTGGGAATATGTAATTTCAATTAGGAAGTATTTCTTTCTCTGACCCTCCAGTTACCATTAATTAGCTAATGTACCAAATGAGCTTTGGGTCTGAGAATCAAAAGCTAGAACCACTTTCCAGGATGTCCCTGGCTGCCTCAACTGCTGTGGTACTGCCTTGCTCCAGTCATCCCCAAGATCCAGTGACATAGGTTTGTTATCTGTCCCCAGGAGATCTCCCTTGCCATTTCATCTGTGAAATGGCCTTTCTCTCTTCTTAGCAGAAAGAGAAAGTGATTTATTCTACTAGGTACCTGCCCTGGCTGGAGGTTGTGAAATGGGAAAGGGTTCAGGGGTAGAAGGGAATATTAGGAGCATCAGAGGAAGAAGTGGAGGAGGGAGAGAAGAAAGTCCAGAAAAGGAGGGGGGGAAACACCTTTATCACAAAAGAACTGATGGACTCAAGATTTAGACATAACCAGACATAACCCAGTGGGAGAATTTGTTTTTTTGACTATACATATATTTTGAGAACTTTCTTTTTCTTTTTTCTTTTTCTTACTTTTGGGAGTTGGGAAAGGGGGAGAGTGATAGGAAATAAAAACACAATAGCAAAAAACAAAAAGAAAAAGAAAAGAGGGTCATTGAGGCTTTTTTTTTTTTGCAGAGGAGGGCCAGAAACAAGCACAGATAGAGAAGCAGAACATCTTTGAATGCTCCAGTTTGAATTTACATATTTAAAATCAAAAGCAAACTGTTTTTAGTGGAGATCACTGTTCTTTGAATATTGAAATGCCCATTTTGTTTAATAAGTTCAGAATTTTTGAAAAGGAGGAAGGCAAGTGAGGCAAGAGAAAATAAAAAATGAAACAAAACAAGTGTTCATGGACTGGAGAATCACTAAACAAATATTAATAGAATGGAATATTATTTTACTGAAAAAAATGAAAAGAAGAATTCTCAGAGAAATGAGGAAACTTGCATAATATGATGCCGTATGGAGATACATAAATCAAGATAAAAAAATCTGCAAGCTCAAAATGAGGCAGTCTTCCAAAATACTAAAAGACAATTGAATTAAAATGAATTGTAATGAACAACTTCTGTTCCAGATCATAGAGGATAAAACATACTGCCCTCCTTCAGGGCACCTAGGGGACAAGAACACTGGTTCTAGAGTTAGAAAGACCTGAGTTTGAATTCAGCCTGAGATGCTTCCTAGCTATATGACCCTGAGCAAGTCATTGAACCTCTTTCTCAGTTTCCTTAACTGTAAAAATGGGGGGGGGCGGTTAATAGCACTTAATTTGAAGGACTGTTCGAAAATCACAAAGAAATAATATTTGTAAAGCAAAGTGCCTGGTACATAGTAGATACTTTATATGTGCTTCTTCCTCCCCATCCCAGTTTCTGAGGCGGGGGAAGATAAGAAAAGAATTTTATATATGCTGTAAACTGTAAATATAGTTAACCTTTTTTGAGGGGGGGATTTTTTTTTTTTGGTCTTTGCAAGGCAGTGGGGTTAAGTGACTTGCCCAAAGTCACACAGCTAGGTAATTATTAACTGTCTGAGGCTGGACCTGAACTCAGGTCCTCCTGACTCCATTGCACTACCTAACTGACCCAATATAGTTGTTTTTGAGGTGGTTTTATTTACCTTTAGGGCATTTTGGTGCCAGACCTGCAGTCAGGAAGACCAGAGTTCAAATCTAGCCTCAATTACTTGCTAGTTGGTGACCCCAGTTAAGTTTCTTATCCTTGCTTCCTCAGTTTTCTCATCTGTAAAATGAGCTAGAAAAGGAAGTGGTAAATCACTCCAGAATCTTTGCCAAGAAAACCCCAAATGGGGTCACAAAGAGTCAGACATGATTAAAAATGACAACAACTTTGCTTAGAAAAACTTGTTAGAGGAGAGTGTTCAATGAGGGAAGAATATATCAGAAATCACTAAGAAGTTTAAAAATCAAAACATGAGAAAGGGTGTAGGAAGGCAATGAGGAGAAAGGCAGGGTCTACACAGAAGTCTAAGAGCTGGTGGACTCTTAAAGGAAAAGGAATAATAACCTAAAAGAAACCTGGTTGGATAAGGGGAGTACTTGAGAGAGAGGAACATTTGAGAAATTTGGGGATTGTTCTAGAAGGGATCAGGGACTTAGGGACCATGGGAGAGGGAGCAAAGGCTAGGAAAGGGAAGGGGTAGGGTATTTTGGTATCTCTTCTACAGCTCTATTTACCTCTCTAGTTCCACTTTTTTTTTAAGTTTTTTTTTTTGTAAGGCAAATGGGGTTAAGTGGCTTGCCCAAGGCCACACTGCTAGGTAATTATTAAATGTCTGAGGCTGGATTTGAACCCAGGTACTCCTGACTCCAGGGCTGGTGCTTTATCCACTGCGCCACCTAGCCGCCCCTAGTTACACTTTTCACCTCTATCTCAATGTGCTCCAGGTCAACATAGAATCTGCTCACTTTAAAACTTACAGAAAATATAGAGTTGAAGGGAAAACAACAATAACCACCCTATTTTTCACCATTGTTGTTCAATTGTGCCAGACTCTTCATGGCCCCATGGACCACACTGTCTATATGGTCGCAAAGATACTGGGTTGGTTTGCTTATTTTCATCTCCAATGTAAGGAAACAGAGGCTAAGTAACTTGCCTAGGCTCACACAGCTAGTAAGTGTCTGAGGTCAAATTTGAACTCAGATATTCCTGAAACCAAGGTCAGTGCCCTATCTACTAAGTCTCAGTTCCCAGTATCACTCCATATAATATTCATAAAGCTGCTTTCAAAATACATCACAACAAAACAACTTTGGCATAACAAAAGTGGCAAACTTGGAATTAGAAAAGCTGAATTCAGTTCCCAATATATCATTATGTGACCTTGGGCAAAGTATTTAACATATCTAAGGCTCATCTCCTCTATAAAATGGGTTTCATAATTCCTAACCTGCCAACCTTACATGGCTTTTACAAGTTAAATGAGAAAATGTAAGTAAATAGCTTTTGGCATTCTACTAGTATCAGTAAGTAGTATTTATCTTAAAAGGAGTTCTGTTAATCTGCCACTCCCTCCTATTGAGCTGTGACACTTCTAAAATAATCTCTGATACTCTCCAGAACCTCAGAAAATTATTGAACATCTCTCCAATAAAAACCACACTTTTTCTTTTGGAAACTATATACCAGTATAAGTCACAATTCTCCTTCCTACAAAACATTGGCTATTTTTTAAACACCAATATTCTCCCCTCCATTCCACTTTTGACTATTTATTGTGGTGTAGAGGCAACCCTGAATTCTCACAGATGATTCCTATACAAATTCTGACAGATTCTTTCAAGTTGAAAAGACTTCATTAAAGGGTTTGATGAAGCTGCTTGAAGAAATAAATTGGAAATTTCATCACCAGATTTGACCACAAAATGAAGCATTCAGATATAGTCTCAGACACTTGATATTTACAAGCTGTGAGACCCTGGGCGAGTCACTTAAACCCAATTGCCTTGCCAAAAAAAAAAGATGAGGCATCCAATAGAGATCATGAAGACCATCTATGACAAACTTTCAGAGGGGTTTTGATCTGCATCTATGGAAACAATATTTGTACTGATAAAATCACAAATCCTTGGCATGTGGATTTATTTTCCCTATAAGATTATATATAGCTGAGAATCATGGAATGCCAGAATCTCCAAAAAACCAGTAATATAACAATAGCTGGCATCAAATAGCACTTTAAAGTTGGCAAGAGCTTTACAAATATTATTTCTGATAATGTGACAACTTTGAGAGGAAGATGCTTTTATTATCTCCATTGTAGGGATGATGGAACTGAGGCAAAGTCAAAGTGCATTGCACAAGGATTATATAGTTAATTAAGTGACTGAGGCTGGATGGGAACTCCAGACTTCCTGCCTTCAGCTACTTTACTCTATCCACTGTACCATCTAGGTCAAACAAATCTCTAGCAATGGTTTAGGCATGAGAATCAATTAGTCAATTAATAAGCATTAAATGCTTTATTTAAAAGTGTGCCACGGACTATGCTAAGCACTAGGGATACAAAGATAAAGGCAAAACAATCCTTCTTTTTATCTGAAGAGAAAACATAAGTATCTATAAAACTTTCACAAAGCAAATTCAAGGTTGTTTAAGTGAGCAGAGTACTAGTAGCAGGAGGAACCAGAAGTGACTAAAGAAGACCGTGGCAATGTGGTAGGAGCAGCATTTTATAGGGTCTCTGACAGGTTAGTTTTTCCCTGATAGGCAGTGTGGCCATTTGAAGACTTGACTGGCCTAGGATTCTGGCCATTGATACAGATTCCTGGTCATTTCAGGCTTAAAAACAACCCAAGAACAGTCAGAACTCCTCAGATTTGATGATATCCCATTGCCTATGGAGTCCACATACACTCTTATCTAATACGTTTTGGAGTAGAGGTGAATATGCTTTCTATGCCACTGCCAAGTCAACTTCCTTTTTTCTAAATGTTAGAGTTCACATGAGTCAAGTGTAATTTCATTCCAGTCCTAAACCTGAACTACCAAATAGACTTGAGTCTGGCCTTGCCCAGAACATGATACTTGAGCAGACCCATGAAGGAATCGAGGGATTGTAAAAGGTTGAGGAATTATCACAGTTCAAACTTGGGAGACAACCCCATGCAAAGTCACAGAGATAGGAAATGGGATGAGGAACACCAAAGACATAAATATAGAATGTTGAAAGGGAATTAATATATAAAAAGACTGATAAATTGGGTTGGAGAAAGTTATGAAAGTCTTTAAAGATCAAACAGAGGTGTTCATATTTGATCCTAGAGGCAATAAGGAATCAATGGAGTTTATTGAAATGGGGAGTGACAGAACTTCAGTTAATGAAATTCGTTTTAGAAGCTATGATTTAGGGAAGATTGAAGAAGGGAGGCAGAGACACTAATATAAAGTTATTGGGAAGAGACAGGAGCCTAAAGAGTCTGACCTGTGGGAGAAGGCAAGGGAAGGGAGTAAGCATTTAAAAAGTTCCTGAGTATGAGGTCCTATGCTAAGCACTTTTTATAACTATCTCTTGTAATCCTCACAACAATCCTGGGAGGAAGTGCTGTTATTATGAAGAAAGTGAAACAAATAAAGATTAATTAATGTACCCTTGGAAAAGGAGATGGGTCACTCACATTATGAAATCAAGGGATGGCAAGTGGAATACACAAATCTGCAGTGGAATTCTTAAAGTGATAGCACAAGGCCACCAGCATATTAAAGATTCATGGGAAGTGTGGACAAAATTCTCACAGGATAAGTTGATTACATTGATTGTTTTGATCTGTACTATCAGAGAAAGCTCTCACATCTATGATACCAAACAGCAGTTTTTATTCGGAGGAAGAAAACCATCAGATATACAGAGAAGATACTGGTATATCATCTTCCTGCAGTCTTCACCTAAAACATTCATATAACGATTCTATTGATTGCTAAATTTGGATCCTTAATGGGGAATAAAGGGGATTTTTGCTAGGGAAAAGGTATTATTTAGAGAAGAGGCATACTGCCTAGTAGGTAGCCCATCTTTCTGTAGTAGATGGGGGTAGTGGAATCAAGAGACTTGGGTGCTTATGTTTTGTTATTAACTGTGTATTAGTCAGAACTGCAAGCACATTCATCCTATGTAGCACAAAAATATTTTCTAGAATCACCTGTGTCTGTTTCATGTATTGTACAATAGCCCCCTTTTCTGGAAGGATCAATGATAGTAAATGTTTTCCAGTCTGTGTCCTAATGTGGAGGTTCTAATTTGTAAAAGAAGGAAGTCTATGTAGATCTCTCCAGAGTTCAGGCAGAAATCTGCTACCAGAAATCTGCTCCACCTAAAAGATGATTGGTTGGTGTATCCCGAGAATAAGAGTGGGGTGCTAAAATGTGACTGTGTCCAAGAAAAACATCAATCAAGTCCAGTGGTGTCTGGAACCAATAGCTATTATTTCCCTCTTGATGTTTAAAAATTAAGCACCAATGATGTTTGTGTGCTGTGTGAACTTCCCAACACAAAGATATTAAAGTATTTTGGGGGGGGGGAATTCTTAATTCCCTAGCTCAGATAACTTGAAAAATTCTAGTATTCTCTTTGGAAGTAGTCATACTTCTCTTCCTGAAAGAATATAGTTATATCCCTTACAAGTGCATAGATTCACAAGATTCAGAATATGAATAAGTTGGACTCCTAGACACCATGGAGGTCCTTCAGAAAGCCCAACAAGGTCAAAATACATTCATAATAGTACTATGATGCTATTTGCATCTCAAAATTTTCTCTCCTTTTTCAACTGCTTATCTGTATGAGACCCATTTTTTTTTTCACATACTTCAATCAACTTCAAGGATCATCTACCAAGTATGCTCTTTGATCTGTCAACAATCTGCCATTTAGCAGGGGTTGCTGTTAAGATCAAATTTTTCACTCTTCCAATCCTTCTTCCTATGTGACTGAACGTGAGGTAGAGAGGAAAAGGAATTGAGATTTAAACCTTTATTGGAAATGGGGAAGTCCAAAAACCTAAGCCTTCCGAGGAAGCCAGGAGAGAAAGGAACTGCAACTGAACTGAGGTCAAACTCATTGAGACAGCAAGACATAGCAGAAAGAATGCTGGGTGTGGAACCTGTGTTCAAATTCTGACTTTAATATTTACTCCCTGTGTGATCTGGGCAAAATCTCCCTGAACTCATTTTTCTCATCTGGATAATTTGGAAGTTGGATTCATTAACCTCTCAGGTCCCTTTCATTTCTAAATCTTCTTGCTGGCCCATCCTGATGCAGCCTTGGGCTAATCACCTTCAGTTGTCTCCAGCTTGTTTCCAGTCTTATTGGCATCTGGAGTTCCTCCTGAAGTTATCTCCTCTCTGACGTCAATCGTTCTAGAAGTGGCAAAAAATGGATTGGATGAGGCAGAGAGAGGTGGGGAAAAGATCCATTAGGAAGTAATGACAATAGTCTTGGTGGATAGTAATGAAGAGAATACATTAGGGTGATCACAATGAAGATGGAGAGCAGGATGTAGATATGAGATATATAGAGGGAACAAGCCTTGGTAACTGAGTGGATGTGAGAGGAGGAAAGTCAAAGATTATTTAGATGGGTATGAATATAGGAGATTAAGTGAATAGAACAGAAATAGTGAAGTCAGAAGGAGTAATAAATTGTGAGGAAAAGGTGGTAGACTTTAGTTTTGTTTTTTTTTTTTTTAGTTTTTTGCAAGGCAAATGGGGTTAAGTAGCTTGCCCAAGGCCACACAGCTAGGTAATTATTAAGTGTCTGAGACCACATTTGAACCCAGGTACTCCTGACTCCAGGTCTGGTGCTTTATCCACTGTGCCACCTAGCTGCCCCTAGACTTTAGTTTTAAACGTATGTTGTCAAGATTCAGGTAGGTTTGCTAGTTAGGCAATTTAAGATGTAAGTCTAACATTTCACAAAGTAGTGGGACTAGTAACCATCTTCAGGACATAACTATTATCAGGAGAGCAAACAATATTATGAAGGTTCCTGAATCAACAGGAATATAGCTAGAGAAAGATTATACAAGGTCTAAGAAGACAACTTTGCATATCTCACTTCAGAAGGTAGGGAGAGAATACAAAGCAAAGAGACACAAGAAGGAAGCAGTCCAAAAGTAAGAGAACCCAGGAGTAAGGAATTTGAAATCAAGAGAATCAAGAGAATCATTTGGAAGGAATAGGTACTTAACAGAGTCAATTGTTACAGAGGTCAAGGAAGAGATGTCTGTGTTGGTGTCTAGAAAAGGTATTGGTTACTGCCCTGGCTGGATTAGAGGGTCTGCATCAAAGGTCCTTTATAGCTCTAAGAAGCAGTGATTCCATGTCTCCTCCTCCTCCATCTCTGTCAGTCTATAAACATTAAGATCTTTCTATGGGTCAGCCACTGTGCTGGCTATATAAAAGACAAAAAAATCTCAAAATATTTCTGGTTTTCAAGGAGCTCAACAAACAAGTTATTTATACATTAAATTGGGGAGAAGTAATCAACAAAATGAAGGGATTTAAAATTAAGAAGGATCAGGCAATGACTTCCTATAGAAGATAGAATTTTAATTGGGTCATAGAATTTTAACTGGGTCTTGAAGAAAATCAAGAGACCTTTCCAGTAATAAAGGATGTAGACAGGGGAAATTCCTGGAGTGGGCAGATGAGATTTTTTTTTTTAGTGAGAAAAATGTACTTCTTTGTTCAGATTCCAACGGCTCTGTTGTCTTCTTTATTATAAGTCCATCAAAGAAGTTGCTTCAATATTTTTCCCACAGTTGCTATTACTAGCTGTATTTCCCTCCACCCTATTCCCACTCTTTTTTCTATTCCCTCACCTTGCACTCTGTCCCTGCTCAGAAGTGTGTTGCATTTGAGTGCCCTCTCTCACCCTAACACCCCTTCCCCCCTTCCCCCCTTATCCCATCTCTTCTCTTTTTTCTCCAGGGTAAGATGGATTTCTATACCCTATTAAATGTGTACGTTATTTCCTCTCTGAGCCATTTCTGATGAGAATGAAAGTTCAACTCATTCCTTGCCTTCCCTGTTCCACTCCACTGAAAAAGCTTTTTTTCCCTTGACTCTTATGTGAAATGTCTTAGCCCCTTCTTCCTCTCCTTTCCTTTCTTCCTAGTACATTCCTTTATCACCCATTGACTCCATCTTATTACTATATTATATTCAATTTGCTCCTGTGCCTTATCTATATATGCTCCTTCTAACTGTTCTCATGAATGAGGAAGTTCATATGAGTTATCAGTATCTTCTTCCCATGCAGGAATACAAACAGTTCAACATCATGGAGTTCCTCATAATTAATCCTTTTCCATCTGCTCTATGGTTCAACTGAGTACTATACTTGGAGATCAAACTTTCTGTTCAACTCTGGTTGTTTCAATAGGAAAAGTGTGAAAGTCCCCTGTTTCATTCAAAGTCCATATTTTCCCCTGAAAGAGGATGTTCACTTTTGCTGGGTAGTTGATTCTTGATTGTAAACCAAGATCTTTTGCCTTCTGGAATATCATAATCCAAGCCCTACCACTACCATAATGGAGCAGGGACCATCCTCACAGATCAGTAAAGAAGTTATAGATTAAATTGGGGAGAAGTAATCAACAAAATGAAGGGATTGTGTTGGGAGCCAGGGTCTCTAAGCTGAAGACTCAAGGCAGTCACATTGCCTGATGGAACAACATTTCCTTCTTCTATATATATAGGGATTCCATGTATACCCATATTTATAGGTCTATTATTGATTGCAAAACTTACTTATCCTAATAGTGGAATGACTATAAAGGAAGTATTTCAGAGAAATTCCTTGAATAAAACAGATTGTGAACTCTGTCCAAATTTAACAGGGTTGCCTCTCCCCGAGACATATAAAAGTCTTCAACATTATGAAATTTTTGGAAGATACAGCACTTGGGAGTTCCAGGGAGATGTCAGAATATATACAGGGAAACCAGATACAAGATGAGTCAGATAGAATTTCAGGGAAATTAACATTTTTGCCTCCCCTTACCATGCACAGGAATATATGATAAAGATGGTGAGAGAATAGTTAGTATAGGTAACCAATATGTGAACTCTAACAGCCTTAGTTTATTGGGAAAGAATAAAAAGTCATAGAAACCATAGTGTCTACCAACAAGGGCTGAAAGGAAAATTGGTTATTGAAGGAGTCAATGGACGGGTGGACAAACATAATTACCCTCATTATAGGTTGTCAAGGGAGCGTATCGAAAAACATTACATATGCAGCATAAAAACATAAAAGCATTCCATTAAACAAATTATATCAAAGATTGTTATAAGGAAAGTTCTGTTTAATTAATAATTTTACTATGCAGCAACAAACTAGGCAACAGGCAAGTTGAGGTCATCATGGTCTGAGCAGGGACAAGAAAATTAACTACATGATTGATAATCACACTTGTAACCACTACATGATCAAACTTGTAACCATATGAACTATATGATTAATGATGAAAATTGTACACTTTTGTAACCAAGAAAATGATTTTAGTTTGCTTGTTTGATATGATTCTGAGACTATAGAAATAAATCTAAGCAGCTGACAATCAGTCAACCTGCTCCTGCCTTTACCCACTTGTTGACTCAACTCATTTTGCTGACTCTATCCCTCTTGTTAGGTTCCAAGGACCCCACGGAGGCTGGACCCCTGCAGGATTGGAATTAAGATGGATCAGGCAATTGCTTCCTATAGAAGATAGAATTTTAATTGGGCAGATGCTGCCAGAATCTTGTGTAATCCTGACTATAGAGCCACAGTAGTTGAATTGCTTGTTTCTAGCAGCTTTTAGTATTTTCTCTGCCTTGGGAGTTCTGGAGTTTGGCTATAATATTCCTCAAGTTTTTCTTTTGGGATCTCTTTCAGGAGGTGATTGGTGAATTCCCTCAACTTCTATTTTACCCTCTGCTTCTAGGATCTCAGGGCAATTTTGCTGTATATATTTCCTGAAGGATGAAGTTTAGGCTCTTTTCCTGGTCATGACTTTCAGGTAGCCCAATAAATTTAAAATTATCTCTTTTGCATCTGTTTTTAAGATCAGTTGTTTTTCCAATGAGATATTATTTCACATTTTCTTCTAATTTTTAGTTTTTTTGGGTACAGTTTTATTTCTTCTTGGACTCTTGCAAAGTCATCAACTTCCTTTAGTTCCTTCACTTGGAGGAGTTATTTTCTTCATAGAGCCTTTTTTATCTCCTTTTATAGCTGGCCAAGTCTGCTTTTTAAGGCATTCTTCTCATTTGCTTTTTGTGTTGTTTTTTCCATTTGGCCCAAAGTGATTTTTAACATGTTCTATTCTTCAGTAATTTTTTTTTTTGTATTTCTTTCATCAAGTTGCTGACTTGGTTTTCATGATGTATCTGCATCACTCCCATTTCTCCTTCCAAGTTTTCCTCCACCTCCCTTAATTGCTTTTTAAAGTCCTCTTTGAGCTCATCCATACCCTGAGCCCGTTTTCTATTTCTCTTGGAGGTTTTGGATACAGAAGCTTTGATTTTGTCATCATCCAAGTATGTATTTGGTCCTCCATGGGACCAAAGTAATTTTCTATGGTCTAATTCTTTTTTTTTTATTGTTTTCTCATTTCCTCAGCCTTTGTCTGACATACTGCACTTCCAAGGCTTTGGGGGTTTTGGGGATAATACACAGGGATCTTAAGTCTTCTAAGGTCTTATGAGAGATTTCAGGCCCTCCCCTCTGCCCCGAAGCTGTGAGGATGGTCCCTGCTCCATTATGGTAGTGTGGAAACTCAAACTGCAATGTGGATCTGAGTGTGGGCAAACAGCTGAGTCCTGCCCTAAGGAGTGCAGAGACATTTCTGCAGATTCCCCCGACCTCCTTACCATCTGTGTGCTGAGAGCTCTGGACAGGCTGTGTGGCTCTGCTGACTCCCCACTGCAGGTTCTCATTGCAGGGCTGCTCCGAGGCCGGTTCTCCAGTCTGCACTCACTCTGGTGCAGCAGAGTCCTCTCACCACTCCTTCTGTCTGTTCCCAATGATTAAACCACCCCCTCTGGCATGGACCCAGGTGCCTGCTCAGCTGTGCTGTACTGGGCCTGTGGCTGCGCTGTGGCTTTTTCCAACCCCAGTCCCAGTGGAACAGACCTGTCCTGGAGAACTTCTAAGTTGTCTTGGGCTGGGAAATTGTATCACTCAGTCCTTCTGTGGCTTTTGTCCCTGTAGATTTTAGCTAGAGTCATAATTTGACAGCCTTTGGAGATTTTGGGGGAATAAATTTCCAGTTATTCTTGCCTTCATGCCCCATCTTGGCTCTGCCCCCCCAGTGGGGTTTCTTTTTAGAGCAACAGCAAAGAGAACAGTGCCAATAATTGAGAATGGGGCGAGGCAATGGGGTCAAACTCAAATAGAAATGGGACATTAAACAAAATATAAGTATCCCTGTCAGTATATATATATATATATATATATATATATATATATATATATAAATCTATTCTAGCAGTCACGTGCAGCCATTGGATTATGTGTTTGACACATAAGGTATAGGAAGATATAATAGTATTAGGAAGAAAGGGTGGAACATGAAGGGCTTGAAAACAGTTGAACATATTCCTGCAACCCTGGCCTCAAACCTCTGCCTTTCACTCTGGGAGTAGTAGTAGGATACATATAATAAAGCTTTTGGAGAAAATTAATTTGCTTGATTACCCATTTACTCATTCATTCAGTTTGAAGACCCATCTAGTGTGACTCCCAGACCCTTGAAAGGCCTCAGTACCATGGTCAGACAGGGAAGTTAGGAAAGATTATGCCATATTTCTATTTCTTCTCTTAGTAAATGAGAGTCTGGGGCACCTGGGAGACACCAGAGCCTCATTATTTCTAGATGATCATAGATTTTTAAAGTGTCAGAGTTGTGGAAAGGAGTTATGTTTGACCCAAGGTCACACAATTAGTCAGTAGCAGAGTCAGGCCTAGAATCAAGGTCTCCTGCAGTGGTCTCTACTCCCAGTTTGCAGGGTCAGGGTACATCTTGTTCAGTCAACACAGCAGCTTATCACTTATTTTGTGGGGGTTGTGGCTCCATCTACAATAGGCTAAGCCTCCTCTTAGAGAGAAAACCCCATAATAGAGAATTGAGCACCCTTCAACTAAAGAATATGCACCACTCTTCCACCCAAAGTCCCCACCCCCACCCCACACCCTGGCTTCTTTATCAGAGATTGGAGAGTAATGAAGTCTTCAGATAAAACAGGGAAGGGGATGGGAAGATACTTTTTTAGTAAAAATAATTTGACCTAAGGGAAGAATTAGAGTCTTGTGAATACCTACTTCAGGTTGTTATGGCAAAAAGTAGAAGTGCAGAATATTAAAATCAATGTGACTTTGAGCTAAGAAGGACAAAACTATATGCTCTTAGTAACTTTGATATAGCCAAATGCTCTTTGCTCAGGAAACCAATGTCCAGAGCTTTAGGCTACAATCTGAGAATAAAAAGGTCCTACCTCATATTCTCCCCTGAAATTTCCTCCCAGATTCCAACAGGCTTGAGGCAGCTAGGTAGCATAATCGATAGAATGCTGAGCCTGGAGTCAAGGAAGATCTGAATTCAAATCCAATTAGACACTAACTGGGCAAGTCATTTAACCTTGGCTTCCCCATTTGTAAGAAACAGTAATAGTATCTCCTAGCAAGATTGTGGAATCAAATAAGATATTTGGAAATTTGGCGGTTGCCTAGTTTTGTCTTGGTATTAAATAAATGCTTATTTCCTTTTTAAAATCTCAAACAAACCATCCCCAGTTCCTTCCTGATATTTATGCTCCCCTCTCCCTCACCCCTATTCCATTGTCCTTAGGGAAATTACTATTTCATATTTAGTCAGCACCTATGCCAATGATTTAATTTCTTATGAATTAAGAGAATGCCCCTTCCCCAACCCCAAGTGCAGTTAATTAGATCCCTAAGGCAATACTGGAAGTCAGATCTGGAAGTATTGAGGAAATGAAGAGTTCTGAGATACTGTTACAGTTCCAAGAGAAATGAAGAACTTCACACCCTGGTAAGATAAGGATCTCCCTGATGGATTACCTCTGTCTGGTAAGAACCCTGTCCTGAGACAGAAATATAGAGACAGAGACAGAGATGGAGAAAGTAACAAAAACAGACTTCTTAGTATCACAGAGTAGGCAAGGTCCTCCAGGTATTATGATACTCACACAGTCCTGTCTCAAAATTGGGCTGCATCAATTCAGGATTTCTTTTATTGGTATGAATATTTGAAGGGGGTAGGGATAGAGAGTTTGGAAGAAGTTGGAAGGTTCTGTCTTATAGAGAAAGGGCTTTTCTGACAGTTCAAGAAACTCAGGAGATTGCCACTATGAATATATATATATATATATGTATATGTAAATATACATATATATATATATATATATATATTAAAAATGGGGAGATGCCCCAAGAACCATTCAATACAGAAACCAAACTTTCTGTAGGAAAAAAAATGCCTCTCTCCCCCTATGCTCTCCCAAGTCTTGATATACCTGAAAAAAATCGAATTTTCAGGAAGGTCTGTGGTCCAAGCCTGGGATCCACCTGGATCTATGCCAAGCAGATGTTCTTGCAGAAGTTTCCAATAACTAGGGAACATTCTGGAAAGAAAATGCTATTCTGACTTCCTACTCTCACTCTCATGGTAAATTCCTACAAAATTTTCTGTTTTTTAGTTTTTGCAAGGCAATGGGGTTAAGTGGCTTGCCCAAGGCCACAGAGCTAGGGAACTATTAAGTGTCTGAGGCTGGATTTGAACTCAGGTACTCCTGACTCCAGGGCTGGTACTCTATCCACTGTGCCACCTAGCTGCCCCAAAATTTTCTTTTAAATGCTTCCTTTAACCAATGTCAAAGAAAGAAGTTTGCTGGATTTGGCATCAGGATCCTGAGTTTGAATTCTTGCCACTGACTGCCTTTAAGATCATTGGGAACATCATTTAATATCTTTAGGTCTCAGGTTTTCTCTTCTGCAAAACGAAGGAATTGAGAAGCTGAATTATGGGTAGTGACAACCAAGCCTATGCCCAGAGAAGAGGTGATGAATTGATTACTATGTACATCAGTTAGATGTAGTTTGTAAGTCAGCTATTTTTATTAAATGTTACAAAAAAAAAAGTAGGGGAAAGGAGGAGGGTTTATTTGTAAATGACTATGATGAAAAACAAAAGGCTTCAATAAAAATTTTTTTAAATAGGAAATTGGTCTAGTTAACTCCTAACATCCTTTCCACCTCTAAATCTATTATTTTGAATTTTAAAAGTGAAGGGACAAAATATGTATAAACACAAAGCAAAACATTGAGGATTCTAATTAAGATGCCCCAAATTTAAAAAGTGAATTAGGATGTCTCATTTTGATAAAAAATTAGATGCAAGGAATTTTCTTCCAAAGTAAAGGGTCTTACCCCATTGACATCTATTCCAGGTGAAATGTCTAAATATTTCTTTCCATTCTTTGCAGACTCTGGAATGGAGAAGCAGCCTCAAAAGTATCATGAAGGTTGTTTCTCTTTTTTTTCAGGAGCAGTCTAAAAACCTACTTTATATGAAAATTGATTTGATCTATTCCAGCAGCCTAAGGATGAATTTTAGTAAGATGTTGAACAGATAGGGTTTGTGGGAAAGGAAGAGACATGTACAAGGAATTTGTGAGGTTGCAAGAGAAGCAAGACAAGACATAAGGTGGAAAGGAAGAGTCAGAAATGAAGGATAATTGTTAGTCTTTTTTCTTGAGAATATATTTAAAACTTATGTCTGGAGAGCTACTGTAAATGACTTTTACCCTAATATGGATTTCCTAGCATCCAAGATAGACTTAGAATTCAAATGCAAGAAGGCTTACTAGTATTTGCTTTTGGTGAAGAAGACAAATCATTTCTGAGAAACACAGGAAAGAGAAAAGGACTATAGAGGAAGAAGTTGGAGAGTCATTATTCCTTGAGTTTTATCCCTTTTTTAACTGCATAGGAAAAAAGGTTAACTACTTTTCAACTGACATGAAGATTAATTTTGTTTCATCTTTTGAGAGCTTGGAAGTAGAAGATAAAAAAATCAAGCTCAAGTTCCTATTTGGCCTCTGATATATACTAGTTGGGCAACCCTAGACAAGACTTTTGTACCAAGGAACTTTCTAAGATCTTACATTACAGGATAAATGTAGATCTGTGTTAATAAAGGGAAGTTCCTTATAAAAATAAATGAATGGGTTCCCTTAAAATATTTATTTCTCTAGTAAACCTTGAACCTGAATATTTATCTGGATCATTTAATTCCACTGTTGCTCAGAGACCTTCCAGGTATCAATTGCAAACTGAGAGATGTGAGCAAAACCTATACCACTTTAGAGGTGGATTTTCAGTCTGGTGTAATTAACAACAACATATATGTTGACATACACACATACACATAGTGTTTGACAATTGTCTTCTGAGGGAGGTATTATTGTTAATTAACTCCATTTACATATGATGAAATTGAGACTGGGAACTAGTTCTTCCTGTCTCAAAGTCCTGCAGTCTGCTCACTATGTAAAGAGAAATTGGCTTACTCTGCAGATGAAAAAAAAAAGGCAACTGACCTCCCTTCTGACCAATCTATGGCTTCTTCCTCTAAACAAATCTCCCCATAACGAGGCTTAAAAGTATCACAAAATATCTGAAAGAAAATGTTGGAGGTATGGAAAGTACTAAGATAGGCCAGGAGAGTCCACTGAGGAGAAAAAAATTCAGCTTTCACTTTCATAACATTGGGGGGGTTAGTCCTGTAGCGCCTGCAAACTGGAAAATCTATGTAAAACCTTTTGGTCTTCCCTTTGTACCAGAGAAGAAATCTGAATTATTATGGTATTAAGAGATAAAATATGTTGATATTATATAATGTCATACATATTTTTATGCATTTCTGAGTTTCTAACCTTTTTCTGTGTCATCTGTTGGTCTCTAAACTTTTTCTGTGTCATCTATTGGTCTCTAAACTTTTTTCTGTGTCATCTGTTGGTCTTTGAGTGCTGTCTGTGACTTCTGCAAAACTATCAAAAAATTTCCATTTTATTTCTTATGCCAACCTGGGATATATTGAAACCATGATAGGGAAAGTTACAATGTGGAAGGGATAATTGTTATTTGGAAGAACTTGGCCTAGCTGTGATGAGACCTGGGTGCTAGTCCTGACTCCACCCCCACCCCCACACATAAATACATTCCAGGTCTCAGTTTTCCTATCTGTAAAATGAAATGGGTTAAACAAGTGGATCTCCATGTTTTCCCCTACTTTAACATGCTATCAGTTTAGGAGAGGGAACTGGGAAGCTCTCAGCACCTTACCTAGGACTCTTTTATTGAGTCTATTCTATAATGTTGGGAAATTGTTTCAGAGTAGTATATACAAGTCCTGACCTCAGTAAGGTGAATGCTTATGGCTCCTCTCTCTCTTTTTTTTTTTAAGTTTTTGCAAGGCAATGGGGTTAAGTGGCTTGCCCAAGGCCACAAAGCTAGGTAATTATTAAGTGTCTGAGGCTGGATTTGAACTCAGGTACTCCTGACTCCAGGGCCAGTGTTCTATCCACTGCGCCATCTAGCTGCCCTCCTCTCTCCTTTCCCTCTCATCTGACAACCTGAACTCACATTTTACTGAAAAAGTTGAGGCCATTTGCTGGGCTCCCTCTTCTTGCCTCATCTCATCTCCCATCACTCAGATACCTTCTGCTATTTTCAGCTACTTTCTCCTCCTCAAGAGTTTCATAATGAGGTGGTCCTTCTTACCAAGGTCTAACCCTCTATATGTCCAAGTGATCTCCTTCCATCCTGTCTCCTCTGGCAGATTACCCCTCTTCTTTATCTTCAAGTCTTCTTTGTCTAGTAGTTGCTTACAAACATGCCCATGTCTCCCCCATTCTCAAAATCCAATCTAAATCTATGCATACCTGCTAGTTTAATATCTCTTTTCCCTTTTGTGACTAAACTCCTTGAACAGACTTTCTATGATAGGTACCTCCACTTCCTTTCCTCTCACTCTCTTAAGTCCCTATAATCTGCCTTCAACCTCATCGTACAAAACCATTCTCTTCAAAGTTACTGTTCTCCTAATTGTCAAATCTAACAGTCTTTTCTCAGTTCTCATCCTTGAACTCTCTGAAGCCTTTGACACTGTCCATTGCTTAATCTTCTTCTCCTCAATACTCTCTTCTATGTTTTGGGGACATTATACTCCCTTGATTCTCTTCCTACCCATCTGAGATGGAATCATTTCAGTCTCTTTTACTGGATCTTCATCCAGGTCATCCCCACTAATTATGGGCATTCCAGAGCGCTGTCTCAGGTCTTCTTCTTTTCTCTCACTATTTCATTTAGTGAAATTTCATTTAGTGATCTCATCAATTCCCATAGATTCAAGTATCACCTCTCTGCTGATGATTCTCAGTTCTTCATGTCCAGTAGATCTTTCTGTTGATCTTCTGTCTTGCTTTTCTAACTGACCAGTGGACATCTTAAACTCAACGTAGCCAAAACTGAATTCATTATCTTTCCGCCAAAATCGTCTTCTGTTCCTACCTTCCCTATTACTGTCAAGGATGCCAACATCTAGACCTCCATATCTTCATGCCTTTATTATTGTAATAGTCGGCTGACTGATCTTCCTATTTCATATCTCTTCAATATAAAGTCTTCTCTTTGGCTTTTAAAGCACTTCTTTGGTGTTTTGCTCATATCTAGAGTCTGTCCAAAAGATATCAACAGCACCACATCTAGAAAAGTACTTCATATAAAAGGCAGACAAGTATAAGATCACCACCTCCCCCACTTCATTACAGTGAAGGGGACAGAGTATTGGACCTGGAGTCAGGAAAACCTGAGTTTAAATCCAGCCTCAGCCACAAATACTAGCAGTGTGACCCTGGAAAAGTCAACTAAACTCTGTCTCAATTTCCTCTTTTGTGAAATGAGGATAATAATGGCACCCACCTCCCAAGATTGTTGTGAGGACCAAATGAGACCAGTGCCTGGTCCATGATAAGTGCTATGTAAATGTTAGGATCTCATTTGAGATCCTATCTTTTGGCAAACTTATATCACATTAGTTATTATCCTAGGGTGGGAGGGAGAAAACTTTATGAAAATGGATGTTGAAAATTCTACAGAGAACTGGAAAAATTTAAGGAAAAAAGCTGCATCAGTGCGTACTTCCTTTTGAGCAACTAGTACCCAGGCCCAGGAGCTCCTGCTTTCTCAAACTCACAAGGCTGTCACCAAGGCTAGTAATCACCATCTCAGATCTCTAGTCTCTGGAAAAGAAATAGAGCAGAAGAGTCAGCCACATGCTTGAAGGTGATCTTCAGGTATACCAGGACAAGTACATCTATCATGTGCTCATTGCTGCCATACCAATGGGGAAGAAAAGGGTAAAGAGAAAGACATCCCTCCCACCAAGTCCAATGGAGAGCCAAGTCATATTATTTAAGAAGACAGGAAGAAGAGAGTTGAAAAGAGGGAAGTCCTTTAAAAGTTAGCCCTTAAAAAAAATTAAAAAAAAAAGTTAGCCCTTTCTGAGATTTGTCCTTCTTGGCTCTGTGACTGATATTCTTAGATTAAAACTCCTTCCATCACAACATCACAGGGTCTAAAAGTACCAATAAAGAGTTGTGATGTCTTTCCAAAGTGAAAATCCCTCAGTAATGAGCCAATGGAAGTGGCCTAGGAGCCAAGCCAAGTAGGCACATGGCATATGAGAAGATGAGAGGGTAGAGGATTCCCTTATTACCTTTCCTTACAGTGAGAAGGAAGCTATGGCCAAAGGAGGTTGTCAGTTGCTCAATATCTCACAGAGATAAGATTTAACACTAGGTCCTCTGACTCCAAAGTCAGTTATTATTCCCATTATGCCTCGTATCTAAGAGAATTGGTCACTGAGTCAAGAAAGGCAGATCCATTTAGGAAAGGCTAATTTTAAAAGGTGATAATTAAGCCTGTGGGGGCTGATGAAATCACACCAAGAGAGGGGATGGAGATTAAAAAAAAACCGAGAGAGGACCTAGGACAGAACCTCTGGAGACCTCTTTAGTTAGCAGATAGGATATGGATGATGATGATGATGTTGTTGTTTGTACTTGATTCTCAAAGAAGACCATGACATCAAGGGAGCTGATGCCATAAAAAGCACATGAATTGTATCTGAGTGAGGGGATGCTGTGCTGTGCTAAGTCACTGGTCTCACTTTCTTCTCCAGAACCATTTGAGTCCAGTGGCCAGATATGAATCAGGATGGCTGGAGATGACCCTGGATTTGAGGCAATCAGTATTAAGTGACTTGCCCAAGTCACACAGCTAGTATCAAGTGTTTGAGGTTGGATTCAGAACTCCCAGACTCCTGACTCCAAGTTCAGTGCTCTATTCACAACACCTCCTAGCTGTTCTTGGGACATAGAGGATGACTCAACAAAGGAGCCTGAAGAGTGATCATATAGGGATTGAAAGCAATGTCACAAAAGCCTAGAGATAATGTCCAGGAGGAGAAGGGTGGTCAACAGTGTCAAAAGGAATTCAAGAAGGAAAAGGACTGAGAATATGTCATGTTTTAACAATTGGTAATTTTGGAGAGAAAAGGTTCAGCTGAGTCGTGAGGGTCATAAGGAAGAATATAAAGGGTTGAAAAGTGAGTGAGAGCTCAGAAAATCAAAACAAAAAAATTTAGACAGTTTTTCCATGGACTTTGACTATTAAAGAGAGCAACAAGACTAGCTGGAAGGGATTGAAGATTTGTAATTGGAAAGAACTTTAGAGGTTATTTTGTGTAATCCCCTTCATTTTACAGAGGAGGAAACTAGGACCAGTTTAAATGACTTGCTCAAAGTTCATGAGAAGTGTGTGCCCAAGCAGACCAACTCCAAATCACAGAAATATAGGTTTTTGTCTGCACTGGAAAGAGGAGATTTTGTTTGAATGTTTCCAGTTCTGAAAGGATTAAACACATCAGTGTTTTGTTTTTTTTTTAAAGTTAGTCACTCACACAGGAATGTATGCCTAGTTCTTTCAGAGTTGTCATGATGATATTAGGGTTTGGAGAAGGAAATGGCAATCATTTTTCCAGTATCTTTGCCAAGAAAACCCCAAATGGTATTATAAAGGGTCATACAAAAGTGAAAAAAAAAACCTGAAGAACCTGATACTGGAGTAAAATGGTGGGAATTTTAAGGATGGGAAAGTTTTGAATATGTTGATAGGTAGCAGGGGAAGAATTTGAAGATGAGATGTTAATCAAAAGGACAACACAAGCAGAGGATGAGTTTTGACAAGAAAAGCCACCTTTTCATCAGAGACTAGCAAAAAAGAGAGAATAGGGGAAGGGAAAAGGAAGGAGAGCAGAAGAGGTCAGTTGAGGGAGCTCACATGGATGCTTTTTCCAGTCAAATATAAGGTGAGTTTCTCTGCTGAGAGGGAGGGATGAAAGAATTTGTGAAGAATGAAGAGAAAAGACAGAAACAGGAAAGAAAAGGAAAGGAGAGAAAAAATCAAGAGGGGGAAAAAGAAAAAGGGAAGGAAGGTCAGAACAGGCATAACAGACTGGGAGAAACAGTCAACAAGTAATAAGTTACTTTGTTCAAGGAGGAATACTGGAGGTCAAGAGAATTAGTTCTGGAGAAATGGAAGGATGGAAATGTATGGTCAAAGATGATGAACACTCTCATAACTTCAGACCCTCATTTCATACCAGGACTATCTGATAGCTTGCTGGTTGTTCTCTTTGTCACAAAAATTTCTAGGCATAGATCTGACTCTCTTACCCTCTCAATCAATAAAGTGGCTCCCCACCACCTCCAAAATCAAAGTCTTGTTTGGTATCCAAAGACCTTCAAACTTCTCATATGTTTACCTCCCTCCTCTACAGTACTCTTGGATCCAATGATATGACTCTTGCTACATTCATTTCCAGACTCTGGGCATTTCCTATGGCTATCCCCCAAACCTAGAATGCTCTCCCCCTCCTCTTCTCTACTTTCTGGTTTGTCTGGCTTCATTCAAGTCCCATATTATTTCATTCAAGTCCCATATTAAACTCCGTCTCCCTTCTCTAAGACTTTCCTGATCTCTCAATCTTAATGCTTAATGCTCTCAATCTAATGCTCAAATCCAATGCTTTGAACTCAGATCTTCCTGGATATCTCAACAATTTTAGGCCTCAGTTTCTGGAACAGTAAAATGAGAGATTTGGACTCGATGTTGTTTAGGTCTCCATTCTGTCCCACATGTAGCTCCCTCTGTTGATCATCTTTGTTTTAGCCTGTCTATGTAGATTTTTTGTACACAATTATATGCCTGTTATCTCCTCCCTTAACCTCTGAGCTCCCTGAAAGTTTTTATCTTTCTTTGAATCCTGAATGCTGAGCATAGTATCTGGTACAACAGTAAGCACTGAATCGATGCTTGTCGACTCACTGACTTTAGAAGTGCTGTGTACCTAAGCAGACCAGTTCCAAGTCACAGTAACATTGGCTCTGTCCTGTAAAGAGGAAAGAGAGATGCAATGGGTGTCAGACCTGAAAGGATCAAAAGATATTAGTGGTTTTAAAAAAACTACACAGAGGAAATGGGGAGCAAGATCCATTCTTCAGGCAGATGCTGTTTGATTGTCCCAGCATGGGATTCTTTGTCCTTTTTTGTGGCTCCCACCTGCCACTTCTGGCTGGGCAGGATTCTTGCCCTGGGATACCACCTTATCCTGACTGGTCATTTGATTCTTTTTTTTAGGTTTTTTGCGAGGCAAATGGGGTTAATTGGCTTGCCCAAGGCCACACAGCTAGGTAATTATTAAGTGTCTGAGACTGGATTTGAACCCAGGTACTCCTGACTCCAGGGCCGGTGCTCTATCCACTGCGCCACCAAGCTGCCCCTCATTTGATTCTTTTACTGGGGCTGCGAGGGAAATGTGTGAGCGGTTAAGTTTCCCAGCATTAGCTACACCGGCAAAAGCCTAAGGTCATTTGTGATCCTGATGGTGCTTGCTTTCTTCACCTACCTGAGTGCAGTTGCCTGGACCGGAAGGAAGTTGGACTGGGACTGGAAGACCCCTGTCTCCTGATTTGTGTAACGGGGCAGGGGCAAGGGAATGAGGGGATCAGCTTTAGTGAGTGGGTATCTATGAGGTGGCATGTACCGCGCCTTCACGGTTTCACGTATCTCATTTAATCTTCACACCGACCCTTCCACCGGACAGTTGAGGAAACTGAGGCAGCGTCTGAATGTGGCTTTGAACTGCGGTCTTCCTGGATGTCTCAGCATCCTGGGGCCTCAGCTTCCAGGCCAGTGAAGTGAGAGGCCTGGGCTCCATGCTGTCTGGGTCTCCATTCTCTGTGCCCCGCCCGCGCCTCGGGGCCGGGCTACTCTGGGACACGTGGGGAGGGGCTGCGCGCTCAGGGGGGCGGCTTGGGGGGGGGGCGCCGCTCAGGGGGGCGGCTTGGGGGGGGGAGGCGCGCTCAGGGGGGCGGCTTGTGCACCCGGGGGGCGGCGCGCTCAGGGGAGCGGCTTGGGGGGGGGCAGCTTGGGGGGGGAGGCGCGCTCAGGGGGGCGGCTTGTGCACCCGGGGGACGGCGCGCTCAGGGGGG
Source organism: Macrotis lagotis (assembly GCF_037893015.1). NCBI lineage: Eukaryota > Metazoa > Chordata > Mammalia > Peramelemorphia > Peramelidae > Macrotis > Macrotis lagotis. Next base: position 9,971,247 of record NC_133665.1, on the reverse strand, counting down.
GCGGCTTGGGGGGGGGGCGCGGCTCAGGGGGGCGGCTTGGGGGGGGAGGCGCGCTCAGGGGGGCGGCTTGTGCACCCGGGGGACGGCGCGCTCAGGGGGGCGGCTTGGGGGGGGGGCGCGCTCAGGGGGGCGGCTTGGGGGGGGGGCGCGCTCAGGGGGGCGGCTTGTGGGCTCGGGGGGCGGCGCGCTCAGGGGGGGCGGCTGGGGGGGGGCGGCGCGCTCAGGGGGGCGGCTTGTGGGCTCGGGGGGCGGCGCGCTCAGGGGGGCGGCTTGTGGGCTCGGGGGGCGGCGCGCTCAGGGGGGCAGCTTGGGGGGGGCGCCGCTCAGGGGGGCGGCTTGTGGGCCCGGCCATGTCGGCCGCTCCGGGCGCCACCTCCCCGGCTTCTGCCTCGGCTCCGCTCGTCCCGGTGTCGGCGGCGGGTCCCTGGGCCGCACCGGGGCCAAGCGCCCCTCGAGGCCCCCCAGAGCGGCGGGAAACGCTCCCCAGTCCGGGCGCCGCCGCCGGCCCCCAGGCTGACCTCAGCCGCCCGCTGCGGCGGGGCGGGGCGGGGGGCTGCCGGGGCCGCCTGGTCCGGGGCCGCCTGGTCCGGGGCCGCCTGGTCCGGGGCCGCCTGGTCCGGGCCCGCGCCAGGGATGCCGGCGCCTTAAGAGAGGATGGCAGAGGGCGGGCCTCGGGGCCGGGGTCGGCGGCTGCCCGGGAGGAGATGCCGGGGAGGGGAGGAGCTACTGGCCGCGGCGGGCGGCAACTCCGGGACCCCCGGGTCGGGGCGCAGCCAGCCCCCGGGGCCCATCCGCCGGCCGGACCCATCCCCGCCCTCTCATCCGGGCGTCAGGCCCCTCCCGGCCAGACCGGGCGCCTCCCCGCCGGCTGGCTCCGCTCCAAGGTTCCTTAGCGCCCCACCCGAGTAAGAGCGGGCGGTGCCGGGGGTCACCCGAGAGGCTGGGCTTAGGGGGACCCGGCTGGGCCCCGCCCGGAGCCCCGCCTGCGGCCCCGCCCCGCCCCGCCCCGCCCCGGCCCCGCCCACAGGCTTTCCCTCCTCTCTCCCTCCCGCCCCGCCCCGCCCCGCCCCGCCCCGGCCCCGCCCACAGGCTTTCCCTCCTCTCGCCCTCCCGCCCCGCCCCGGCCCGGCCCCGCCCACAGGCTTTCCCTCCTCTCGCCCTCCCGCCCCGCCCCGGCCCGGCCCCGCCCACAGGCTTTCCCTCCTCTCGCCCTCCCGCCCCGCCCCGGCCCGGCCCCGCCCCGCCCCGCCCTGCCCCGGCCCCGCCCACAGGCTTTCCCTCCTCTCGCTCTCCCGCCCCGCCCCGCCCCGCCCCGGCCCCGCCCACAGGCTTTCCCTCCTCTCGCCCTCCCGCCCCGCCCCCGCCAACGCCGCCTGAGCCCGAGTGGAGCGGTTCGGCCCCGGTGCCAGATCCCCAGGTAAGGGGGCGGGGGCGGGGCGGGGGAGCCCGAGGGCCGCCGCCCCCCTTCTCCGGCCGGAGCCTCCGGCTGCCCCGAACACCCCCGGAGTGAGGACGGGGGGTGGGGCGGCCAAGTGGGCGGTGGCGGGGTTTGCCACCCTTCCCCGGGACAGGGCGGGGGTCCCAGGATCAGTGGATTCAAACAGGTTTTCCCACGAGGATTCGAGATCTCTCTTTCCACTAGTCACCCCTCCGCTCCCTGAACCAACCTCCCTCCCTTATTCTCTGGCGGTTGTTTTGGGGGGTCAGAGGAGTGGATGGCTCCAATCTGGACCCCCCCCCCCCCCGCAGAGGGGCAGAGATATTTGCCCCCGATGGGCTTCTTGTTTGTTTGGGAATGAGTTCAAGCCAAACTGGGGTGCTGCTGATCAAAGGGGGGGGTTAATGACGGAGAAGAGCTAGTTAATCCGGCCCCAGCCAGACACTCGCAGAACTCCCTCCCCTCCACAATCGAGAAGCCCCGGGGCTTCTTTCTGTGGAATTTCCTCGGCCACTGTTGCTTGAGAATCGGGGAGGACACCCTCACCCAGGCTAGGGGTTCGGGGAGGACTTCGAAACTCCAGAGGGAAGGAGGGACTGTCTATTGTGCTGTGGAGGTGGTTCTTGAGGAACCCTGGTTCCTTGGACGAGAGTCAGAAGGGCCAGAAGTTCCAGCTGCTCCAGAGGCATAACACCGGGCCAAACTTGAACTTTCCAGATGGGGTCTCAATGTGGCAGAAACTGTGTCTGGTCTTTGTGTGTGAGACAGAAAGAGAAGCCAGTATCTATCTATGAACATCTGTGAAAGAAGAAGCAGCTGTATTGGGAATGTGAGTGGGAAAGGGCAGGGGGCAGTGGAGAAAGGAGTGTGGGGCCAAGAGGGGTTGGAGACGAGAGCGGGTCAAAGGAATGTTCACAGCCAACGCCAGCGGTCCTTTAGTGCATTCCCAGTCTTAGTTTGGGGACAACTTGAACTGGATGACTGAAACAGAATTATTTTATTAAAAAAAAAGAGAGAAATGGTCATATTTGGTGTGGGTGGTGGAATGGGACCAGTTTGGGGAGAGGGGTATACTGGAAACAGCCAACTAGCCAACCATCAGAATCATAATTTCTATTGAAGAAAGGACCCATATTAGGAGCTGACATCCCAAATTGCAGGTTCTTGGGGAAGGATGGACCTTCTGGTGACTCATTAAATTTCCTGAAGACACTTCCTCATTCATTCCTTAAGTTTCTTTTGAAGTACCAGCTGTTTGTGTGGAAGAGATCCCTCCCTTCTACTTGTGCAAGAGGGTAAGAGTTGTGGGAAGAAGGGAAAAGATAATTCCCAAGATTCACTGTTTTTTTTACTGTCCAAAAATATCACTTCAATGCCCAACATCCTATTTTTTTTTTTTTAGCATTTCATTACTTTGGGTTGACCACTACCCACATTAGCTTCTTCTCCAACCACCACTGTGGTAACTAATCACAATCTCCTTATTGTGAATGAGTTTATAGGATGGAGGGAATGACATAAAGTCAATAAACAAGCATTCATAAAGGCCCATTATGTGCTAGGGAGTTTGCTAGGCACCAGGGATGATACAAAGGCAAAAATGAAACATTCCTTGTCAACCAGGATGTAATGTTCTATGGATGGAGATAGGTATATGCATAAGTAAATACAGCATTTATATCAGGTAATGGAGGGAATACTGGCAGCTGAGGGTGTTAGGAAAGGCCTTTTGAGGGAAGTGGCATTTGAACTGAACTTTGAAAGAGACTAGGGCTTTAAGAGGCAGAGGTGATTCAGGAGAGCATTCCAGCCATGAGGGATAGCTGCAAAAGCATGGAGCCTAGAGATGGGAAGGAACCAGCTCCTGGGTTTGACCAGACTTGTAGATTGTGTGTAAACTGAATGAAGCAGAGTAATATGAAATGGATGACTGAAACGGAATATGAAATAAGCTTGTAAAGGTAGGTAGGGACCAGATTGTGAAGGGCTTCATACCTAACAGAGGAGCTAGTATTTGATCTGAGAGGAAACAGGGAGTCTCTGGAGCTTTTTGAGCCAGGAGATGATTCATTCAGACCAGGAATTTTGTTAGGAATTTTGTTCTGGCAGTGGAATGGAGCATGGATTGGGGAGGGGGGACTATTGCAGTCATTGGTCCAGGTGATGAATAATCAAACCAGGGTGGTGGTCAACTTTATCTCCTAATAAATAGGAAGTTCAATCCTGCCTCCTATCTGCCTTTTCTGAAGTAGGAAAATACAACTGGGCTGGACTGGAGGGTTCTAAGGCAGGGTCTGATGACTCCTCCTCTAGCTGTGACCAGTAATGCCTGAGGCTGGGGAGTCTGGAATGTTGGGGAGGAAAGGAAGGGGGATGGGGAGGCTTAGACCAGGAGGAAGATGCTTGGTTTTTTTCCATTAGCCCCAGGATTCCCTTTGCCTAATCGTGCTTAGTCAATTTGGGCCCAGTTAGAGGTGATTTGGGGAACTTCCTTGTTTCTCCTCCTCCCTTCCAGTCTCACCCCCCCACCCCATCCCTACCTCTCGGATAGTGGCCTCTCCTCCTCCCCAGCTCTGGCCCCTTGGCTAAGAAAGCTCTGGTCAGAGGGTGATGAAAGTGTAATTTTTCCTCTCCCTTCTTCAGTCCCTTCCATGTTTGTTGGCATTGGCGACATTTTCAGTACAGTTCTGCTTCCAGCTTTGCACACCTCCTTTCTCTCCCCCCACTCCTTAAAATCTCAGCTTTCCCTTCCCTGGAACCAACCAGGGACAATGACTGGAAATCTGTGTTTGAAGTAGATGGTACTTTGTTACTCCTGTTTTCCAAAGCAGCCCCCTCATTCCTCTCCCACAGTTCAGGTTGTTTTCCAGATGCTTGAAGGGGGGAGGGGGCTTCATTTGCTCAGAATTTCTTTAGAAAAATACTGGTTGTGTGGTTTTCTTAAGGAAAAAAGCTGCATCAGGCGTACTTCCTTTTGAGCAACTAGTACCCAGGCCCAGGAGCTCCTGCTTTCTCAAACTCACAAGGCTGTCACCAAGGCTAGTAATCACCATCTCAGATCTCTAGTCTCTGGAAAAGAAATAGAGCAGAAGAGTCAGCCACATGCTTGAAGGTGATCTTCAGGTATACCAGGACAAGTACATCTATCATGTGCTCATTGCTGCCATACCAATGGGGAAGAAAAGGGTAAAGAGAAAGACATCCCTCCCACCAAGTCCAATGGAGAGCCAAGTCATATTATTTAAGAAGACAGGAAGAAGAGAGTTGAAAAGAGGGAAGTCCTTTAAAAGTTAGCCCTTAAAAAAAATTAAAAAAAAAAGTTAGCCCTTTCTGAGATTTGTCCTTCTTGGCTCTGTGACTGATATTCTTAGATTAAAACTCCTTCCATCACAACATCACAGGGTCTAAAAGTACCAATAAAGAGTTGTGATGTCTTTCCAAAGTGAAAATCCCTCAGTAATGAGCCAATGGAAGTGGCCTAGGAGCCAAGCCAAGTAGGCACATGGCATATGAGAAGATGAGAGGGTAGAGGATTCCCTTATTACCTTTCCTTACAGTGAGAAGGAAGCTATGGCCAAAGGAGGTTGTCAGTTGCTCAATATCTCACAGAGATAAGATTTAACACTAGGTCCTCTGACTCCAAAGTCAGTTATTATTCCCATTATGCCTCGTATCTAAGAGAATTGGTCACTGAGTCAAGAAAGGCAGATCCATTTAGGAAAGGCTAATTTTAAAAGGTGATAATTAAGCCTGTGGGGGCTGATGAAATCACACCAAGAGAGGGGATGGAGATTAAAAAAAAACCGAGAGAGGACCTAGGACAGAACCTCTGGAGACCTCTTTAGTTAGCAGATAGGATATGGATGATGATGATGATGTTGTTGTTTGTACTTGATTCTCAAAGAAGACCATGACATCAAGGGAGCTGATGCCATAAAAAGCACATGAATTGTATCTGAGTGAGGGATGCTGTGCTGTGCTAAGTCACTGGTCTCACTTTCTTCTCCAGAACCATTTGAGTCCAGTGGCCAGATATGAATCAGGATGGCTGGAGATGACCCTGGATTTGAGGCAATCAGTATTAAGTGACTTGCCCAAGTCACACAGCTAGTATCAAGTGTTTGAGGTTGGATTCAGAACTCCCAGACTCCTGACTCCAAGTTCAGTGCTCTATTCACAACACCTCCTAGCTGTTCTTGGGACATAGAGGATGACTCAACAAAGGAGCCTGAAGAGTGATCATATAGGGATTGAAAGCAATGTCACAAAAGCCTAGAGATAATGTCCAGGAGGAGAAGGGTGGTCAACAGTGTCAAAAGGAATTCAAGAAGGAAAAGGACTGAGAATATGTCACGTTTTAACAATTGGTAATTTTGGAGAGAAAAGGTTCAGCTGAGTCGTGAGGGTCATAAGGAAGAATATAAAGGGTTGAAAAGTGAGTGAGAGCTCAGAAAATCAAAACAAAAAAATTTAGACAGTTTTTCCATGGACTTTGACTATTAAAGAGAGCAACAAGACTAGCTGGAAGGGATTGAAGATTTGTAATTGGAAAGAACTTTAGAGGTTATTTTGTGTAATCCCCTTCATTTTACAGAGGAGGAAACTAGGACCAGTTTAAATGACTTGCTCAAAGTTCATGAGAAGTGTGTGCCCAAGCAGACCAACTCCAAATCACAGAAATATAGGTTTTTGTCTGCACTGGAAAGAGGAGATTTTGTTTGAATGTTTCCAGTTCTGAAAGGATTAAACACATCAGTGTTTTTTTTTTTTTTTTTTAAAGTTAGTCACTCACACAGGAATGTATGCCTAGTTCTTTCAGAGTTGTCATGATGATATTAGGGTTTGGAGAAGGAAATGGCAATCATTTCCAGTATCTTTGCCAAGAAAACCCCAAATGGTATTATAAAGGGTCATACAAAAGTGAAAAAAAAAACCTGAAGAACCTGATACTGGAGTAAAATGGTGGGAATTTTAAGGATGGGAAAGTTTTGAATATGTTGATAGGTAGCAGGGGAAGAATTTGAAGATGAGATGTTAATCAAAAGGACAACACAAGCAGAGGATGAGTTTTGACAAGAAAAGCCACCTTTTCATCAGAGACTAGCAAAAAAGAGAGAATAGGGGAAGGGAAAAGGAAGGAGAGCAGAAGAGGTCAGTTGAGGGAGCTCACATGGATGCTTTTTCCAGTCAAATATAAGGTGAGTTTCTCTGCTGAGAGGGAGGGATGAAAGAATTTGTGAAGAATGAAGAGAAAAGACAGAAACAGGAAAGAAAAGGAAAGGAGAAAAAATCAAGAGGGGCAAAAAGAAAAAGGGAAGGAAGGTCAGAACAGGCATAACAGACTGGGAGAAACAGTCAACAAGTAATAAGTTACTTTGTTCAAGGAGGAATACTGGAGGTCAAGAGAATTAGTTCTGGAGAAATGGAAGGATGGAAATGTATGGTCAAAGATGATGAACACTCTCATAACTTCAGACCCTCATTTCATACCAGGACTATCTGATAGCTTGCTGGTTGTTCTCTTTGTCACAAAAATTTCTAGGCATAGATCTGACTCTCTTACCCTCTCAATCAATAAAGTGGCTCCCCACCACCTCCAAAATCAAAGTCTTGTTTGGTATCCAAAGACCTTCAAACTTCTCATATGTTTACCTCCCTCCTCTACAGTACTCTTGGATCCAATGATATGACTCTTGCTACATTCATTTCCAGACTCTGGGCATTTCCTATGGCTATCCCCCAAACCTAGAATGCTCTCCCCCTCCTCTTCTCTACTTTCTGGTTTGTCTGGCTTCATTCAAGTCCCATATTATTTCATTCAAGTCCCATATTAAACTCCGTCTCCCTTCTCTAAGACTTTCCTGATCTCTCAATCTTAATGCTTAATGCTCTCAATCTAATGCTCAAATCCAATGCTTTGAACTCAGATCTTCCTGGATATCTCAACAATTTTAGGCCTCAGTTTCTGGAACAGTAAAATGAGAGATTTGGACTCGATGTTGTTTAGGTCTCCATTCTGTCCCACATGTAGCTCCCTCTGTTGATCATCTTTGTTTTAGCCTGTCTATGTAGATTTTTTGTACACAATTATATGCCTGTTATCTCCTCCCTTAACCTCTGAGCTCCCTGAAAGTTTTTATCTTTCTTTGAATCCTGAATGCTGAGCATAGTATCTGGTACAACAGTAAGCACTGAATCGATGCTTGTCGACTCACTGACTTTAGAAGTGCTGTGTACCTAAGCAGACCAGTTCCAAGTCACAGTAACATTGGCTCTGTCCTGTAAAGAGGAAAGAGAGATGCAATGGGTGTCAGACCTGAAAGGATCAAAAGATATTAGTGGTTTTAAAAAAACTACACAGAGGAAATGGGAGCAAGATCCATTCTTCAGGCAGATGCTGTTTGATTGTCCCAGCATGGGATTCTTTGTCCTTTTTTGTGGCTCCCACCTGCCACTTCTGGCTGGGCAGGATTCTTGCCCTGGGATACCACCTTATCCTGACTGGTCATTTGATTCTTTTTTTTAGGTTTTTTGCGAGGCAAATGGGGTTAATTGGCTTGCCCAAGGCCACACAGCTAGGTAATTATTAAGTGTCTGAGACTGGATTTGAACCCAGGTACTCCTGACTCCAGGGCCGGTGCTCTATCCACTGCGCCACCAAGCTGCCCCTCATTTGATTTTTTCTGGGGCTGCGAGGGAAATGTGTGAGCGGTTAAGTTTCCCAGCATTAGCTACACCGGCAAAAGCCTAAGGTCATTTGTGATCCTGATGGTGCTTGCTTTCTTCACCTACCTGAGCGCAGTTGCCTGGACCGGAAGGAAGTTGGACTGGGACTGGAAGACCCCTGTCTCCTGATTTGTGTAACGGGGCAGGGGCAAGGGAATGAGGGGATCAGCTTTAGTGAGTGGGTATCTATGAGGTGGCATGTACCGCGCCTTCACGGTTTCACGTATCTCATTTAATCTTCACACCGACCCTTCCACCGGACAGTTGAGGAAACTGAGGCAGCGTCTGAATGTGGCTTTGAACTGCAGTCTTCCTGGATGTCTCAGCATCCTGGGGCCTCCGCTTCCAGGCCAGTGAAGTGAGAGGCCTGGGCTCCATGCTGGCTGGGTCTCCATTCTCTGTGCCCCGCCCGCGCCTCGGGGCCGGGCTACTCTGGGACACGTGGGGAGGGGCTGCGCGCTCAGGGGGGCGGCTTGGGGGGGGGGGGCGCCGCTCAGGGGGGCGGCTTGGGGGGGGGGCGCCGCTCAGGGGGGCGGCTTGGGGGGGGAGGCGCGCTCAGGGGGGCGGCTTGTGCACCCGGGGGGCGGCGCGCTCAGTGGGGCGGCTTGGGGGGACGGCGCGCTCAGGGGGGCGGCTTGTGGGCTCGGGGGGCGGCGCGCTCAGGGGGGCAGCTTGGGGGGGACGGCGCGCTCAGGGGGGCGGCTTGTGGGCTCGGGGGGCGGCGCGCTCAGGGGGGCGGCTGGGGGGGGGCGGCGCGCTCAGGGGGGCGGCTTGTGGGCTCGGGGGGCGGCGCGCTCAGGGGGGCAGCTTGGGGGGGGCGCCGCTCAGGGGGGCGGCTTGTGGGCCCGGCCATGTCGGCCGCTCCGGGCGCCACCTCCCCGGCTTCTGCCTCGGCTCCGCTCGTACCGGTGTCGGCGGCGGGTCCCTGGGCCGCACCGGGGCCAAGCGCCCCTCGGGGCCCCCCAGAGCGGCGGGAAACGCTCCCCAGTCCGGGCGCCGCCGCCGGCCCCCAGGCTGACCTCAGCCGCCCGCTGCGGCGGGGCGGGGCGGGGGGCTGCCGGGGCCGCCTGGTCCGAGGCCGCCTGGTCCGGGGCCGCCTGGTCCGGGGCCGCCTGGTCCGGGGCCGCCTGGTCCGGGGCCGCCTGGTCCGGGGCCGCCTGGTCCGGGGCCGCCTGGTCCGGGCCCGCGCCAGGGATGCCGGCGCCTTAAGAGAGGATGGCAGAGGGCGGGCCTCGGGGCCGGGGTCGGCGGCTGCCCGGGAGGAGATGCCGGGGAGGGGAGGAGCTACTGGCCGCGGCGGGCGGCAACTCCGGGACCCCCGGGTCGGGGCGCAGCCAGCCCCCGGGGCCCATCCGCCGGCCGGACCCATCCCCGCCCTCTCATCCGGGCGTCAGGCCCCTCCCGGCCAGACCGGGCGCCTCCCCGCCGGCTGGCTCCGCTCCAAGGTTCCTTAGCGCCCCACCCGAGTAAGAGCGGGCGGTGCCGGGGGTCACCCGAGAGGCTGGGCTTAGGGGGACCCGGCTGGGCCCCGCCCGGAGCCCCGCCTGCGGCCCCGCCTCGCCCCGGCCCGGCCCGGCCCCGCCCACAGGCTTTCCCTCCTCTCGCCCTCCCGGCCCCGCCCACAGGCTTTCCCTCCTCTCGCCCTCCCGCCCCGGCCCGGCCCGCCCCGCCCCGGCCCCGCCCACAGGCTTTCCCTCCTCTCGCCCTCCCGGCCCCGCCCCGGCCCGGCCCGGCCCCGCCCCGCCCCGCCCCGCCCCGGCCCGGCCCGGCCCCGCCCACAGGCTTTCCCTCCTCTCGCCCTCCCGGCCCCGCCCCGCCCCGCCCCGCCCACAGGCTTTCCCTCCTCTCGCCCTCCCGCCCCGCCCCGCCCCGCCCCGCCCCGCCCCGGCCCCGCCCACAGGCTTTCCCTCCTCTCGCCCTCCCGCCCCGGCCCGGCCCGGCCCCGCCCCGCCCCGCCCACAGGCTTTCCCTCCTCTCGCCCTCCCCGCCCCCGCCCCCGCCAACGCCGCCTGAGCCCGAGTGGAGCGGTTCGGCCCCGGTGCCAGATCCCCAGGTAAGGGGGCGGGGGCGGGGCGGGGGAGCCCGAGGGCCGCCGCCCCCCTTCTCCGGCCGGAGCCTCCGGCTGCCCCGAACACCCCCGGAGTGAGGACGGGGGGGGGGGCGGCCAGGTGGGCGGTGGCGGGGTTTGCCACCCTTCCCCGGGACAGGGCGGGGGTCCCAGGATCAGTGGATTCAAACAGGTTTTCCCACGAGGATTCGAGATCTCTCTTTCCACTAGTCACCCCTCCGCTCCCTGAACCAACCTCCCTCCCTTATTCTCTGGCGGTTGTTTTGGGGGGGTCAGAGGAGTGGATGGCTCCAATCTGGACCCCCCCCCCCCCGCAGAGGGGCAGAGATATTTGCCCCCGATGGGCTTCTTGTTTGTTTGGGAATGAGTTCAAGCCAAACTGGGGTGCTGCTGATCAAAGGGGGGGGGTTAATGACGGAGAAGAGCTAGTTAATCCGGCCCCAGCCAGACACTCGCAGAACTCCCTCCCCTCCACAATCGAGAAGCCCCGGGGCTTCTTTCTGTGGAATTTCCTCGGCCACTGTTGCTTGAGAATCGGGGAGGACACCCTCACCCAGGCTAGGGGTTCGGGGAGGACTTCGAAACTCCAGAGGGAAGGAGGGACTGTCTATTGTGCTGTGGAGGTGGTTCTTGAGGAACCCTGGTTCCTTGGACGAGAGTCAGAAGGGCCAGAAGTTCCAGCTGCTCCAGAGGCGTAACACCGGGCCAAACTTGAACTTTCCAGATGGGGTCTCAATGTGGCAGAAACTGTGTCTGGTCTTTGTGTGTGAGACAGAAAGAGAAGCCAGTATCTATCTATGAACATCTGTGAAAGAAGAAGCAGCTGTATTGGGAATGTGAGTGGGAAAGGGCAAGGGGCAGTGGAGAAAGGAGTGTGGGGCCAAGAGGGGTTGGAGACGAGAGCGGGTCAAAGGAATGTTCACAGCCAACGCCAGCGGTCCTTCAGTGCATTCCCAGTCTTAGTTTGGGGACAACTTGAACTGGATGACTGAAACAGAATTATTTTATTAAAAAAAAAGAGAGAAATGGTCATATTTGGTGTGGGTGGTGGAATGGGACCAGTTTGGGGAGAGGGGTATACTGGAAACAGCCAACTAGCCAACCATCAGAATCATAATTTCTATTGAAGAAAGGACCCATATTAGGAGCTGACATCCCAAATTGCAGGTTCTTGGGGAAGGATGGACCTTCTGGTGACTCATTAAATTTCCTGAAGACACTTCCTCATTCATTCCTTAAGTTTCTTTTGAAGTACCAGCTGTTTGTGTGGAAGAGATCCCTCCCTTCTACTTGTGCAAGAGGGTAAGAGTTGTGGGAAGAAGGGAAAAGATAATTCCCAAGATTCACTGTTTTTTTTACTGTCCAAAAATATCACTTCAATGCCCAACATCCTATTTTTTTTTTTTTAGCATTTCATTACTTTGGGTTGACCACTACCCACATTAGCTTCTTCTCCAACCACCACTGTGGTAACTAATCACAATCTCCTTATTGTGAATGAGTTTATAGGATGGAGGGAATGACATAAAGTCAATAAACAAGCATTCATAAAGGCCCATTATGTGCTAGGGAGTTTGCTAGGCACCAGGGATGATACAAAGGCAAAAATGAAACATTCCTTGTCAACCAGGATGTAATGTTCTATGGATGGAGATAGGTATATGCATAAGTAAATACAGCATTTATATCAGGTAATGGAGGGAATACTGGCAGCTGAGGGTGTTAGGAAAAGCCTTTTGAGGGAAGTGGCATTTGAACTGAACTTTGAAAGAGACTAGGGCTTTAAGAGGCAGAGGTGATTCAGGAGAGCATTCCAGCCATGAGGGATAGCTGCAAAAGCATGGAGCCTAGAGATGGGAAGGAACCAGCTCCTGGGTTTGACCAGACTTGTAGATTGTGTGTAAACTGAATGAAGCAGAGTAATATGAAATGGATGACTGAAACGGAATATGAAATAAGCTTGTAAAGGTAGGTAGGGACCAGATTGTGAAGGGCTTCATACCTAACAGAGGAGCTAGTATTTGATCTGAGAGGAAACAGGGAGTCTCTGGAGCTTTTTGAGCCAGGAGATGATTCATTCAGACCAGGAATTTTGTTAGGAATTTTGTTCTGGCAGTGGAATGGAGCATGGATTGGGGAGGGGGGACTATTGCAGTCATTGGTCCAGGTGATGAATAATCAAACCAGGGTGGTGGTCAACTTTATCTCCTAATAAATAGGAAGTTCAATCCTGCCTCCTATCTGCCTTTTCTGAAGTAGGAAAATACAACTGGGCTGGACTGGAGGGTTCTAAGGCAGGGTCTGATGACTCCTCCTCTAGCTGTGACCAGTAATGCCTGAGGCTGGGGAGTCTGGAATGTTGGGGAGGAAAGGAAGGGGGATGGGGAGGCTTAGACCAGGAGGAAGATGCTTGGTTTTTTTCCATTAGCCCCAGGATTCCCTTTGCCTAATCGTGCTTAGTCAATTTGGGCCCAGTTAGAGGTGATTTGGGGAACTTCCTTGTTTCTCCTCCTCCCTTCCAGTCTCACCCCCCCACCCCATCCCTACCTCTCGGATAGTGGCCTCTCCTCCTCCCCAGCTCTGGCCCCTTGGCTAAGAAAGCTCTGGTCAGAGGGTGATGAAAGTGTAATTTTTCCTCTCCCTTCTTCAGTCCCTTCCATGTTTGTTGGCATTGGCGACATTTTCAGTACAGTTCTGCTTCCAGCTTTGCACACCTCCTTTCTCTCCCCCCACTCCTTAAAATCTCAGCTTTCCCTTCCCTGGAACCAACCAGGGACAATGACTGGAAATCTGTGTTTGAAGTAGATGGTACTTTGTTACTCCTGTTTTCCAAAGCAGCCCCCTCATTCCTCTCCCACAGTTCAGGTTGTTTTCCAGATGCTTGAAGGGGGGAGGGGGCTTCATTTGCTCAGAATTTCTTTAGAAAAATACTGGTTGTGTGGTTTTCTGAAGGGGCTCATTCCAGTGGAAAGGTCTTTATGTAGGAGGACAGAGGAAAGGGAGACAGGCAGAGAGAGAGAGAGAGAGAGAGAGAGAGAGAGAGAGAGAGAGAGAGAGAGAGAGAGAGAGAGAGAGGAGGGAGGGAATCTTCTACTTACAGAAAAGTCAATAAATCATCAAATCTTTGTCTGGTGCCTACTATTATTTGCCAAGCACTAATGCTGGTGGGAATAAAAAGAAACAAGTGAAACAGCCTTGTCTTTAGGGAGCTTAGATTCTGTTGAAGGAGATGATATGTGTAGAGATAGATAATTAGATGGATAGACAGAAAGGAAAAAAAAACAAGAAAATGAGAGGCTGGGGCGGCTAGGTGGTGTAGTGGACAAAGCACCGGCCTTGGAGTCAGGAGTACCTGGCTTCAAATCCGGTCTCAGACACTTAATAATTACCTAGCTGTGTGGCCTTGAGCAAGCCACTTAACCCCATTTGCCTTGCAAAAAAAAACCCTAAAAAAATTAAAAAAAAGAAAATGAGAGGCTGGCACTACCATCTAGAACATGCATGAGCTGAGCTTTGAAGGAGACTAGGGATTAGGGATTCTAAAACAGGATGGGATCCAGGTATGGGGATAGAAAGTACATAGTCTTAAAGATTATAGGTGGAATGCCTGCCATATGTGGGAAAAAAAAAGCAAGACTAGTTTGTTTGGACTTTAGGGACTGTGAAAGAGAGTGATCTTTTTAAGGCTGTAAAGTTAGATTGGGACCAGGTTGTGAAGGGCTTTAAAAGTCAAATAGGAGTTTATTTTTGATCTTAGAGGTAGTCTGTGTTTATCAGGGAGGAGGGAGTGTGCTTTAGGAAACTGACATCTATGCTGAAGGTGGATTGGAAATAGGGAGACCAGTTAGAAGGCTATTGCAAAAGTCTAGTGATTCAGGGAAAGGAGCTCTAAATTGTTGGTTAACTGTCATTGCAACCAAGTTTCCAAAGGAGATCATTTAGGTCAACTGGCAGGCCTCAGTGGATATAGTGCCAGTCTGGACTAAGGAAGACCTGAATTCAAAATTCAACCTCAAGACATTAACTATGAAACCTTGGACAGATCACTGCACTTCTATTTGCCTGTTTCCTTAACTGTAAAATGGGGTTAATAACTCTGCAACTGTTTTGTACAGTCGTAATTAAATGAGATAATTAAGTGTGCTTAGCATTGTGCCTGGCACATGCAGTCACTTAATAAATTCATATTCCCCTTCCTTTCCCTTCCCTCTACACCCCTATTAATCTCTTCCAAAAACCCGGTCCACCTTAGAGTTTTGGAGAAGGACAGAACTGATAGACTGAAGGACTTCAAAGACTGCAGAGAAAGGTTCTTTCTATATAGAGTCATGACATAGGAAAAATAAGGTGGTCATTTGTTTCCTAGATTTCACCTTTCCCTTCACTTTACCCTAATTTCAAACCAATTAACCTGCCTTTAATGTTTGAAAAGAAGAAAACATTTTAGGACCCTCTGGTTTTCTTCTAACTGTTCTACGATGCTATTATTCCCTTCTCTTCCCATTCTCCCTCTCTTGGCCATTCCTGCCATAAGGGCTTCTAACTTGTGGGTCTTTTCTGTTTTATAATTGTACAGCCGTCTACCTGGTCACTATCTCTCAATGCTCTATGGAACTCTCTAAAATTATAAATTGCAAAATAGTTGCCCAACACCAGTGATATCATGAATAGAGATCACTAAATATACCTGGACTACATTTAAGGACACACATCCTTGATCCTGTCCCAAGTAATTGTCTTCCAGCCTCCCTAAGAATTACTTTCTTTTTTCTACCTTTGGCTAGTAGCTTGGAAGGAGGCAGGGCTGAGGTTTAGAAATGGAGAGGAGCCTATTTTAGCTCTACTCTGACTTTTCCCAGGCTTTTAACCAGGTTTGGGAATTTGCTTTCAGGCTTGATACCCAGCAGGTCCCTGGGGCCTAGGTTTCTTGGCAGTATTCTGACTCCTTGCCTTCTAACTACAGACTAGAATAATCCAGTTTTTCCTCTTCCCACCCTAGATGTCTATTTTCTGTGTGTCTTTGGCCTCTAGGATGGTTTTAATTCAAAATCAACACCCTGGGCTAGGTCCTACTAGATCCACTTTCACTGACCTCGTCTTCCAGTCCCAAGTCTGCATACTAGTTAGTGTGGGAACTTCTTGTAATTTCATAGTTTCTCAGTTAGGAGATAGCTTGTCCTCTCCAAGCCAAAGAATTGTCTTAAATGTCAAACAGGAGTTCATATTTGATCTGAGAGATAATATGGACTCAGGAGTTTTTTGAGAAGGTAAGTGACATGGTCAGATCTGCCACATTTTGGTAGATTGTGGAGTTATAATGGGGAAAACTTTGAGGCTAGAGAGAACAATTAGGAGGCTACTAAAATAGGAGATCTCTTGGTTCCAAGAAAAAAGCAGAGGAGCACCTGAACTGCCATTAAAATTGATCCCAAAGGAGTGCATCCAGGTTTTCTAGTCTTTACTCTAGAAGGGAATCCTTATCTCTCCAGTGTTTCTGGCAGGTATATCTATTGGTGGGAGGCAGCAGGAACAACCCCCTGGAGAATACATTTTTAACTCTCTACCATATTGGACCCATTCATACAGAAAGTCCTAGGAAAAATGAAGACTAGATTCATGCTCCCCCCCCCCCCCCCAGTCCCAATGTTTGGTCAAACAAGAAGGTAGGATATTGGGCTTCACAACCTTAAGGAGTCAATGAAGAAATGATCTAATTTCAATCCTAAGGCAGAAACAGCCTGAACCTACTCAGGGATTCAGAGTAGAGAAATCAAAACAGTGGCAGGAAGAGGACACAAGTTCTAGTCATAGGCTCAAAGGATCTTAGGATCCTAGATTTAAAGCCAGAAGGAATCTCAGTAGTTCTCCCATTTCTGCAGTTAACCATCTATAATAGCCTTTGGGCAAATTTCTTAAGCTCTGTCATAGTTTTTTCATCTTTAAAATGGGATAGCCCTATGTGCCCCCACCTGACTCATGGGTTTGTCATGAGACTGTGTAATACATATTTATATAAACACCTGTATGTATGTATCCATGTATATGCATATATCCATGAGTATCCATCTATGTATATATATATATACAAGCATATTGAAAAGCATTGATAATGTATACCATGGAAACAATGTAAAGACTGGCAAATTGACTTCTGTGGGGGGTGGGGAGAGAGAGAAGTAAGACTGGGGGGAAAATTGTAAAACTCAAATAAAATCTTTAAAAAAAAAAAGAAAAGCATTGATAGCTATACAAATGTACAGGATTATGAGACCAAGTATCCAGAACTAGGAGGTTATGTGTTGAGGGCAGTCCAGTGAATTTTTCCTAAGACTTGTAAGATCACTGAATCTGAGAGCAAGTCACCCCCCCCCCCATTTTGATTCCTGTTGTTTTCATATAAAACACATACATATAAATAGAATTTCTCCAGTAACAAAAACATAAGTTATACAAATTTTTATTTAAAATGACTCTCTTCATCTGTACCTTTCTCCATCTATAGCCCCCCACTCCTTTCAACTACTAATTAGACTGGGAGAAAAGGGATTTCTTTTTTGTCTTTCTTTGTATCTCAGAACATATAGTAAACATAAATGCCTGCTGAATGACTGTTCTCTGGGAGCAAGATTGTATGTTACAATTAATAATTTAGGCTATTTTTATTATGGTTTTCATTTATATTATTGTAATCATTATGTGGAGGGGTTCCCAAAAATCTCAGTGCAGCTTTCAAGCTTCCAAAAAAGGACACAAACTTTAAAGTGCACTAAAATTTTTGGGACAAGAGTTTTGGGATACCTTTTGTTTCTCATTTTGCTGTCTTTTATCTTGTAATCATTCCTGCATATTTTCTCATGTATCTCTGGATTCTACATATTCATCATTGCTTATGTTCTAATACACTGAGTATCATACTTGCTCTTCCCTTACTCATTCCCTCCTATTCAGGTTCATTTGTTATGCTCCTAAAGCTGTAGCAGGTGCCATTAAACATGATGTAATTTCTCTCTTATGTCTTTCAATTTGTTTATGTCTGCTACTAGTTACCTGGACTTTATCCTCATCCCTCTCTCTCTCTGATATCCACTAGCTCTAACAGAGCATAATGTGTATAAGGAGAAAGGTCCAGACCCAGGGGTCACAGTAAGAAGCCAGATACAGGGAGTTAGGCATGTGTTGTTCAAAGAGACTGAGGCTACTATGCCTTGTCTTAAGACTAAGGCAGTTTAGAGACTAGAAAGGAAGCATTTGGTGGAAAGAGCAGTAGAGCTAGAAGATCCTTGGTTTCTCCTCCAAAACTTCCTATATGACTATGGCCAAACAAACTTTAACTAGCTAAGCTTTGGTTTCCTCATCAAAAATTGGGATTAGATATATAAACTCTCAGCTTTATTTTGTAGAAAGTGCTTTTTTGTTAACCTTAAAGTGCCATTTGAATGTGAGCTGTT
Organism: Macrotis lagotis; assembly: GCF_037893015.1. Classification (NCBI taxonomy): domain Eukaryota; kingdom Metazoa; phylum Chordata; class Mammalia; order Peramelemorphia; family Peramelidae; genus Macrotis; species Macrotis lagotis. Next base: position 9,953,567 of record NC_133665.1, on the reverse strand, counting down.
AAGCATTATCAACTCATTCATTATCTTACCCAAAAAAGAACTACCTTTGTTAACTCTGACAGATTAAGGTAGTTTTTCAAGAACTCCCTCAGGCTGTTTTCATACTTGCTAATGATTTCCAAAGGCAGTATGAAATTTAATAGGGATAAAAGTTATTTATTCTCCATTTAAACTAGAATACTTTTTTCAAAGACCTTTTATGGATTGTAATTTTTATTGTATTATGCCCAGTAAAGGATGTATTAAGTATTTTTGCTTTTCTGAATGTTGATGAGATTTTTAGGCCCCTATACATGGTCAATTTTTGTATGCCGAGAAACATGCATATTCCTTTCTGCTCACATTCAGTAATCACCAGAGATCTAATCACCAGAGAACTAAATTCCTGACCTTTAAAGTTTTACTCATGTCCTTAACTTCTTTCTTTCTTGTTTGTTTTTTGTTAAATTTATCTAGGGTCAGGGCAGCTAGGTGGTGCGGTGGATAGAGCACCAGCCCTGGAGTCAGGAGGACCTGAGTTCAAATCCACCCTCAGATACTTAATAATTGCCTAGCTATGTGACCTTAGGCAAGTCACTTAACCAATTGCCTTAAATAAATAAAAAAATTAAATTTATCTAGGGTTAGAGAGAGAGAATACATGGAGGTCACTACTATTACAGTTTTGTTGTTTATCACTTTCTGTACTTTGATTTAGCTTTTTTTTGGATTAACTTTTAGTGGGAATATTTACATATTCTAGATACCTTGGCATGTCATTTGGTACATATATATTAAGTATTGATATTATTTCTTTGCTTATGATGCTTTTAAGCATATTGTAATTTCTGTGATTATATATTTCAATGTCTATTTTTTACTATTGCCTCAAGTTCATCTGAAACATAATAAATTCTGTTCCAGTGTTTCATTTTAAATAAGTATAAATATCTGTTTCAGATATTTCTTTTAAACAACATATTATTGGATTCTGACTTCTAATCCATTCTTCTAACCCTCTTGCTTTATGGGTGAACTCATCCCATTCATATTCAGTGTTACTGTTGATTATTTCCCTTCATCACATCCTCTTATAATTTTTCTTTTTTTTTTGTCTTTTGTCCCATTTTCAAAGAGGAGGGAGGTAAAAGAGAAGTAATGGGGTCAATGCTAGTGAATTGTAATTGAAATGATCTCTTTTCCTCACTCAGAACCTTGGTTAGTGGTTCTAACATTTTCTTTCGACAATCCACCATTCAGAACTTTACTTTCTTTAAAACGTCCCCTTTTTCCTGTCCTTAATTATCCCCATGCCTAATTTAATATGTTACATAAATTTTTTGTGTTGATATGTATTCAATTCCCCTTTGTCCAGTTCAGATAAGAATTGTGGTTCACATGGTGTGCCTCCTTCCTCTACCTCTTCTCCCTATGTGCTCTTCTTGTATAATCCAATTATGAGACAAAAATTCTACCCCCTTTTCTCTCATTTCTCCATTTGTGTATTTCATTTTTCTCTTCCTTTTCTTTCCTTTCAAGATCATCAGGACAGAACAAAACAATTCCTAATTCCTCTTGATTTTTTTTATTTAGTTCCCTCTGTGAACCTTGACTACACTAGGATTTTGAAGGGATACTTCTTTTTTCTAAGAATGTAAATAATTCCCTATACTTCATCCCTTTCTTAGTTGCTTAGATACTTGATTTACTTGAGTTCTTCTTTACTTTTCTGGTGGGATATTTTAGGACTTAGAGCTTCTGACTGTCTTTTTGTGCAGACCTGCGATGAATGAAGCAATTTACTGATGTTTCTTTTTGGATTTATTGAACACTATCCAATCCTATGCCTATTTTGATCATTGCTAGAGTATTTGTGGAAGAGAGCCTTTCTTGATACCATCCTAATTAGATGTCCCCATGGTGTAAATACCACTGCTCATTTCCAGTTTTCTGAGGTCTGCTTTGGGAGATTCTCATCAGCCATTGTCCCAGCAAAAAAAAAAAACAAAAACCAAAAAACCAAAAACAAAAAACTTGTTGAGACTAAAGAATATTGTTGACACATGCATAACCTGTATCAGATCACTCACTTTCATGGGATGAAGGTAGAAAAATGTAGAACTCAAAAGCTTATTAAAAAGATGACTGTTGAAAACTATCTTTGCATGTAATTGAAAAAATAAAAAAGAACATTTTAAAAAAAAGGATATTTTGGGGGATCTGCTTCTGAAACTGTTTTGTAAGAAGCAGAAAGGTAAGGATGTAGATTGTGAATGTTAAGGAAATGAAACAGTCTGCTCATTTCTGGGATTAGGCAGAAGGTCCAAAAATAGGGGATGAAAAGTCAAGCTATTTTTAAATACACCTTAAATTACTTACTGATAAAAACAATCTTGGGAATTTGAGTGGAAAGGGGAATAGGGGAAGCGGGTTCTGGTCTTGGGGGGGATAAAGCCTTTAGTGCTGTTTGAGAGATTCCCCTTCCCCCCCCCCCCCCCATCCCTTACCCCTGGGGCAGGATCAACTCCTGACATTAAGCTTTGTTGCTAATTAGAGCAGCAGTAATTACGAGGCCGGATGGGAAACAGATTTTACTGCAGGGAGTTGTAGGATCAGGGATCCTGGGGTGTATATCAGTTCCCTTTTTTTAACAGTTGAGGAAACTGAGCCCTCAAAGGTGATCTAGTGGAATCAATCATTAAACAAATCTTTTTTTTTTTTTTTTTTAAACATGTTCAAGCAGGATGCTGCCCAGGAACTTGCAGGATAATTTAGGACACAGGACTCATGGTTACAAGGAAAACATAACTATTGTCATCAAGATGTTGGTGATCTGGGCCAAATTGGGTTACAAAATAGTAAGAGCTGTGGTGATTCAGAGGAGGGATCCTAGCAGCATAGCTTTTAGAGCTGAAAGGTCTTTAGAGGTTATCTATTCAATTCTCTCATTTTCCAGATAAAGAAACTGAGGTCCCCTGAGATCACTGTGGGCTAGAATGGTCAGGAAATTCTTCATGGAGGTGAGCCTTGAGCTAGTTCTCGAAGGACAGATGGGATTCCGATTGTCAGGCTGGGGTGAGGGGAATGTTTAGGAGAGATTGAGAAATCTCTCATTATAAAAAATGGAACCTAGGGTCCCTGATTTCCCCTCCCCATTACCCTTAAACATAAGGTCTCCAGGGTCCCTCTTAAAAAGACAGAAGGGGAAAGGTGATTGGTGTGTGTACACAGGAGGGGAGGCATTTTGTTTTGTTTTAACCACATGGGACATCTATCCAGGGTGACTAGGAAGAAGAGCACTGGAAATAAATGAATGTAATGGAATAATGTTGTAGAACAAGAAATGACTAACTTAAGGAATTTGGAGAAATGTAAGGTTTATATAAATTGATTCAGTAGGAAATAAGCAGAACTTATATGCAATTTCTATAATGCCATTGAAAAGACCATTTCCATTCTAATAACCAATCATGGTTTTGGGGAAGAGATGATAAAATATAGTTCCTTATTCTTGACAAAGAATTGGGATGGCTAGGGCAAAATGTTGCGTCCATTATCAATCATAGTCATGTTACTGGATATTTTTCTTTTAAGTGTTTTTTTTTTCTTTGTTGGAAGGGGGGGTTAAATTCCCAGGGATGGACTCTGTGTGAAGTAAATTGGGGGGTGGAGAGTAATATGAGAGAGGAAAAGACTTAATTCAAAATACTGATTTTTAAACTAAGGCTTTTTTTAGTTGTTTTGATGGAGAGATCTAGTTGCATGATTACATCATAAACTAAAAGATGGCCTTTGGGGAATATGAAATTAAAGAGTAATATCTGATAAAAATTAGAATGTAACTTCCTTGAGGGAAGAGACCATTTTTTTTTATTACTAGTATATGAATCCCTTGTGTTATTGGAAAGGCTCAATAAATGCTTGATGACTAAACAAATTTTTTTAAAAGACTGATATTATAAAAAGGTTATAATAAAACTTATTTTAAAAATTAAAAAGAAATGTTTAAAAGAGTACTAAATCTTCTAACTTTGGGTCATACTTGTTGACATGACCACAGGAAAGTTTCTTAATTTTGCTGAAACTCACTTTGCTAATGTATAAAATGTGAGAATGTTGTAAAGCAGTATAGTCAAATTTAAGTAGAAATCATAATATTTTTATTTATTTTGTTAAATTTTTCCCATTTCTACTTAAATAAGCTTGGGGACTAAGTCACATGTGTTTGAGACCTCTATTGTAAAGGATTATTGTGAGGAAACTTCTTTGTAAGCCTGAAAGTGCCATGTAAATGTGGGTTCTAATTCTACTCATCTTTTAACTTCATCCCCACCTCCCCAGGAAACCTACATTGACCATCCCAGTCAGCCCACAATGGAACCTCCTCCCCTGAACCATAGAGTATTTCCTATCTATACCACTCATTTCACTCTCACCACACAAAACTTTGTGGCATATTTTATTTTATTTTGTCTTGTATTTAATTTGAATGATTCATTTGTATTTATGATCTTTGACAAGTCATTTCCCCTGTGGACTATTGATCATCCAAATACTTGGTATTTTTTATGAGGTTTTGTCTACTACTGCTGAAGAATTTCTGGAAGTTATGTTTCTTCTTCTTTAGCTCCAAAAGAAATTACCTGGGAGCAGAAATAGGGAGAAGAGGCAGAGGAGCCTAACTGGGGAATGATATTGGGGGGAGCTCAGATTTGAAAGTATATTATTTGGGATTTCATTCTTTTGTTTCCTTTGTTTGTTTTTCTTTTTTAGGTTTTTGCAAGGCAAATGGAGTTAAGTGGCTTGCCCAAGGCCACACAGCTAGGTAATTATGAAGTGTCTGAGGTCAGATTTGAACTCAGGTACTCTTGACTCCAGGGCCAGTGCTCTATGCACTGTGCCACCTAGCCATCCCAGAAATCCTTTTACATCAAATCCAGCATATAGGCCATCTTGATGTGCTTGAAGACTTTCAGATTTTTAACACCTTCTAGAGGTTTCCCATTTTGTTTTAAGATAGCTCCTCTAATTGCTAGGAAATTGCTCCTTGCACTGAGCCTAAATTTGTATTTTAGCAACTTCCACCCATTGTTCTTAGTCTGTTCCCTGGAGCCAAGCAGTCCAAATCTTATCCATCCTCTTTAAATTCTGAATATGGTTATCATGTCACCATTAAATCTTCTTTTCTCCAGATTAGATATCCCCATCTCCTCAGCTGATCATCATATCTCAGGGAACTTGAAGCTCATCACTGTTCTTGTAGCCTTTCGCTAGACCTTATCAATATCTTTTCTAAAATGGGCTCAGATTATATGAAGAAGATATTACAGATGTGGTCTAACCAGAGTAGAATGCAGAGGAAAGGAGTCTGCTTTTCCTAGACATGATGATTCTGTCAATGTAACCTAAGATTTCTTTTTAGGTGTCCCCCCAAGGGGATTTTTGTAACGCTTTTTGTGTGATGACTTTTTTCCTTACAAGTTTGAGTCAGATTACATTTCCATGGCAGTGTGGTATTAGCATGTCTGTTTTAACACAGCCTTGCCAACATTTAATTTTGATGACTTTTGTCATCTTTGCCAAATTAATGGAAGCCTGGTAGTATATCAGAATTGATTTTTATTTCTCTGGTGGTTAGATATTTGAAACCTTCTTTTTCATCATTGATATAGAACTGAAAGGAACCCTAGGGCCTTCAGTTTACAGATGAGGAATGGTTTGCCCAGATCACACAGGTAGTATATAGGTTATAAGTAGCTGAATCAGTTTTGAACCCAGGCCTTCTTTATCCCAGTCCAGTATTCTTTCCACACTGCCAGTGTTCTTCATTCTCTCTGTACTCTTCCCTGTGGAGTTTTGAATTCATATATCATAGATATAATATTCCTAGATATGATATCCCTTGCTGATCTCTTTCCCTCCTTCCATCTTCCTCCTAGAAGTGATTTTTATATGGATACAGGCAACAGTTATCAAAGTCAAGGGAAGCTGTAGGCTGTAGGCTGTAGGCTACTTCCTCTATACTCCTTTCCCCTTTTGCTCCTCCCTTTCTGGCCAAAAGAGTTGTGGTCTCCAGTAAAGGTGGGGAGAGGCAGGTGCCCTTGGGGTTGGGGAATTTATCTTTCTGGAGGGGTGATGGGAAGGGCAAAGGAAGGGAGAGACCTGGGAGAAGCTGCTATTTTTTTTTTCCTTCCTGGTGTGGAGAGAACAGCAGTTTGCCTGGATAAACTGCATACAATTGTGAATATGAGGCTGTGAGACTTTGGGGAATCCCCCCTCCCTAACCCCACCTCCCTGGGTGGTGTTTCCTTCCTGTGAAGCTAAAGCACTTCTCTTGGTTTCCTTGAGTTTAAAGTCTGAGCGTTGGGATCACACCAAAAGCTGTTCTGTTTGTATTCAGGATCCAGAGAGGTAACTGGATGGAATGGTGAGACAGACCTGGACTCTAGACTTAATTCTAGGGGATCTTGGGCAAATCATTTTGACCTCTTTGGGTCTCAGTGGACTATGACCAGATGGTCTTTAAGGTTCCTTTCAGTTTCAGCAGCCTATGTGTCTTTGGGGATTGAGAGGCAAGCTTGGAGAAGAATGAAAGCCCGTTGTTTTGGTGCTTTTAAGCATCAAGGTTTTCTTCCCTTGGGGGCTGGGGGGGGGGGAGGGTAGATAAGTGCTTGCAAAGTGTAGCCCAGCCTCTAATTTTTATTTTTCTGGTTTTGTAATTCATCTCTTCTATGACAAAATAATGAAAAGGTTTTTGTTGTTATTATTTGAAAATCATTAGAAAGATCTACTACTTAACACTTTTATGACCATGAATAAGTTATTTAATCTCAAAGAATATGGTAAGGACATCTGTAAAATGAGAGGGTTGGACTAGAGGACTCCTAAGATCCTTTTTTTTTTTTAAATTTGTTTTGAAAAATTGTATTTATTTTTCAACTAAGCATGTGTTTCTTTTTTTCTCTTAGTCTTCCTCTCTAATTTAAAAGGAAATAAGAAAAATAAAAACTTTTGTAACAAACATACATAATCAAGCAAAACAAATTTTTATGTTGTTTATGTCCAAAAATGAAAGCCACAATGTGTATCCTATGTCCAACACTTCTGGTCAGAAAGTAAATAGATAGCATTGATCATCGCTTGTAGGTCATTCCCTATATAAAAGTAAGTAGATGAGAAAGGTACAAAGTAGCAGGACATGAACATCCTGAAGATGAATTGAGAGCTTAACTGCTATGGGGACAATAGCCAAGGCCTCAGGAAGAGGTGGCATTTGAGGTGGGAAGGCTTTAGGACTTCCAGGATAGGGAAAGCATTGAACAGAGGTGTTGATGTGGGAATGTACAGGTGTGCTTATGGAACTGTTGGACTGGTTTGGGGGATCCTTGAGGACTTGTAAGGAATCATGTTTGTATGTAGGAGTTAGAGGATTTGGATGGAGGCTTGATGGAATAGAAAGTCCTTGAGGGCAGGGAATATTTTTGCATTTCTTTGTACTTCCAGCACTTAGCACATTAATTAGCATATTGTAAGTGTTTAATAAATGTTTAATATTGTCTGTGGAAAGCCTTGAATATAAGCTCTGTGTGGTGTTGTGTGTGTGTGTGTGTGTGTGGGAGGGTCAGGAAGATCTGAGTTCAAATCCAGCCTCAGACCCTTATTAGCTGTGTGATCGTGGGCAAGTCACTTAATCCTGTTTGCCTCAATTTCCTCATCAGAAAAATAAACTGGAAAAAGAAATAGCAAAACTCTTCAATATCTTTGTGAGAAAACCTCAATGTAGTCATGAAGTCAGACACAACACAACAGTAACAATGTGCATGCACACACACACACATAGATAGATTATTTAATGTTTTCGAAGTGCTTTCCGAGAGAGTTTGTTCATTTTTACAGGAGGGAACTATGACATTTAGAGGTTAAGTGATTTTCCTAGGGTCACACAGCTAGAAAACCCCAAAAGTCACTGAGCAAGAGGATAAAAACTGTGATTGAGAAGACTTACTGGCAGAGTGAAGGATGAATTGGGGAAGGAAAGAATAGAAACAGATGAGTTAGGTTGTTGCAGTAGCCTTGGAGAGAAGTGATAAGGACCTGAGATGTATCAGTGAAAGGAAAAAGGAAGGGGGCAGATGTGCAAAAGAGATTATAGTAGATGTCTGATAGGATGGGGCAACCCAGACCATTTAGTCAGAAGGCTGAATGTCAGCACCTGAGTCAGCTATGATTTCCTTTGCATTTTCGAGGACAGCCTGAATGAGTGGCAGGATGGTGAGCTGTCAGCAGAAACAGGGAAGTCAGGGCGGGGAGGAGGAAGAGAAGCAGGTTTGGGATGTGCCCGCCTTCTCTGGGGGGTTGTCTCTACAGCGCAGAGCTCATTGTTCCTATCTCCCTAAGCACTTTACACACCCCTGCTCTTGCCATTGTTTTACCCTGGATTCCTGCTTTTCTCTCTGCCTCGACTAGATTGTGACCTCAGGATCACAGTGTCAGAATTTAGAAGGAACCCCAGAGGCTGCCTAGTCCAGTCCATCACTGAGCCAGGATCTCTCATCTACATCATATCCAGCAAGTGGTAATTCAGTTTTTATTTTTGGAGGGCAGAATCTGTTTTGTGATCTTTGTCTTAAGTTTTTGTTTAAAGACTGACTTTAGTCTTGGGGTAAGCCAACTCTAGGATAAACTATCATAATGTGTTATAGTTTCCAGGGTTGGGGAAGAGACGTGGTAGGTGGATATGTGGGGTCTGTGTGTGTGTGTGTGTGTGTGTGTGTTTGTGTGTGTGTGTAGTTAATATAAATATGGATTTGTTTACATAAGGTATGAATGACTCTGTGTGACTGCCCAACTCCCATCTTTGCATATATGTTGTTTGTACTGGGAATCTGCCAATAGAATCTCAGAAACCTCCATTTCTCCCTTCAGGTAAACTATGTCAGCCGAGCCTCCCCAACCACCAAAGCCCCCCACCCATCCAGCCTCTCTCTGTCTACCCGATGGTTCCCGGGAAAGGGACCGTTCACCATCTCCCATGAGAGGATACCTCATTCCCAGTCCCTTGCCAACCCGACGGACCAGAACCTTTTCAGCGTGAGTAACCAGAAAAAGAAAAGGAGAGTAAAGGCTGGAGACTCTTCTTGTGGAAAAGGCCAATTAGCTGAAGGCCCAAAATGACCAACCTAATGTGCTGTGTTATTTCTCCTTGGTGAGGTGTGATGAAGAAGGTATTGACAATTCATCACACATCTCAGTTCTAGACCTGGTTCCAGACTTTCATCAAGTCAGTTCAATACTCCTTTGAGCCTCTGACTTCCCCATTGTAAAATAGTGATTAAAAATGACTTTCTTGCTTAACTCATAGAGCAAATATCAAATGCATGCTAAACATAGAAAGATAATTCTTTTAAGCCTGGATTAGCTACAAGGTGGTGATGGTTTGGGGATATGGGGTGTGTGTGTGTGTGTGTGTGTGTGTGTGTGTGTGTGTGTGTGTGTGATCGATCATAAGATCACAGAATGTCAAAACTGGAAAAGAGCTTCATTATGGTTTTTAAATTTTATTTTTTCTATTCTTTCTAAACTTTAAAATTTTTCTAATTTTTTCTCAAGTTTTTATTTTCTCTCTCCATCTCCTCTCACGGAACAATTAAAAAAAAAAGAACATGAAAACCTTAATAACATATCCTCGTCAGTCAAAACAAAACCTTACATTGACTGTGTTCAAATTGTATGTCTGGTTGTGTATTTGGAGGCCTTCACCTTTCATCTGTGGTCCTGGAATTGTGATTTGTCACCGCATTGGTCAGAGTTCTAAAATTGTTTTGAGTTGTTTTTCTTGATAATGTTGTTTTTGTAGAATGATTTATTCTACTTTCTTCACTTTGTACCAATTCTCAGTTTTCCAACTTACCTCTGAAACTGTTCATTTGGAAGGGAATTTTAGTAATCTCAATTTTATAGATCAAGAAGCTTTACCCTGAGATTAATTCACTTTCTCAAGGTCATTTGAGATCAGAACCCCGAACTAGAAACTAGCTCTTCTCACCTCTCTTAAAGTTGTCAGCTATGCTTTTCAACACTTTGTCCCTGCTTTCTAGGCATGTGACCCCCAAGAATTGGGTGAGTGGGTCCAACTCTGAAATGAGTGTCCTTATCCACAAAGTTTAAGATTTCACTGTCTCCAGAGAAAACACAGGCTCTCAGAGAGAGCCTGAGGTTACTTTGCTCCATCTCTCTTCTTCTTGAGTCTAGGTCTGGTGGGAACAAGGAGGTGAGGCATTCATATCATTCTCTTTCTTTACCTTCATTCAGGACTGTGCGGGCATCTGAGGGACCTGTCTACAAGGGGGTCTGTAAATGCTTTTGCCGCTCCAAGGGGCATGGCTTCATTACACCAGCTGATGGTGGCCCAGACATTTTCCTTCATATCTCTGAGTAAGTGGCCAGGAGGTAGATAAATACTATGTGGGCAGACAAGTATGTGGGACCAGGGGACTGGGGAAAGAAGGGGAGGGAGAGACAATAGGGGAAAGTGAGGGGGGAGATAGACACACACACACACACACATACACACACAGCAAGCAATTTGTTATTATCTCCAGTGTATAGATCAAGGATTTCATAAGCTAAATGAGTGTGTCACATATCATGTGGTATGTGGACATGTGTGAGAAGGGTACATGGAGATATATTTTGTTCTTAAAGGTAGTTATCAAGAGGGTTTCTGGGGGGGGTGGAGGGGTGGAGAGGGGTGTTTGAAAGGGGAGAGTGTATATGCATGTAAATGCTCATCCATGCACATTTGAGGAATGATTGTCTTTGCAAGGTCCTCACCAGCCAGTCTTTGTAATCACAGAAAGTCTCTATGTCCTAGACCCAAAGAATACAGAAACACTGTCCATTTCCTTCCACTTCTAAGCTGGGCCTGAGGGAAAGTTTCTATCTATAGAAAGGTTGATATCTTGTACTTAGCTTACACCAACACCAGGGTAATTGGTAGCCATTTTCCTTTTAAAAAAAATAAATTTATTTATTTTTCCAATTATATGTTAAATATTTTCAATATTCGTTTTTGCAAAGTTTTCTGCCCCCACTGTAGGATAGCAAGTAATCTCATATGTGTTATATGTGTACTATCTTGTTATACATATTTCTATATTAATCATGCTGTGAAAGAATGAGAACAAAAGTGAAAGACCATGAGAAGGAAAAAACAAGAGAAATTTAAAAAATTGAAAATAGTTTGCACCATTTTATTTGGATCAGACTTTTGAGTTCACTGGTATGGGGGACCCTCTTGATTCTCTCTGCACTTGCTTAGCATCTTGGGCTTGGGAGATCGACTTGCCTAGGATCATAACAGCCTGTTTATATTGAAAGCAGGACTTGACTCGTCTTGACTCTGAGGCTAGTTCTCTATGCATGTCTTTAATGTAGTTATTTTAGTAATATATGTACATACCTATGCAGATAAAAACATTCCATACAATGGGAGGGTTCTGCAAGTGAATTCTACTTTATGGAATAGTTATGATCCAGAAAAAAAAGTATTTTTTTAACTCCTTAAATCAGGTTCTTCTTTCTGGTACATCAGAAGATCTCAGTAAGTAGCCAAGTTTCAGTGTAAACAATTGCCTCCTCATTGGCTAGTTTTGGAAACCCTGTTTCTATTATAGTGTTTCTCAGGGGCTTACACTTGTGTGCATCTGAAATATGACATCCATAGGCCAAATTATAAATCAATTACTGTATTAGTTCATAATTGTCTGGTCTCCACGATGGGATGGATTAAATCCTGTCCCTTGTTCTGATGGGCCTTTTGAGACCTGGCTTCCCTATTGTGAGACTGAGTGGGGAAAGCCCACTATGGCATATTCATGTCTGACCATTGAGTTTTTTCCTTTCCACTATCCCCCACTCCCTGACAGTGTTGAAGGAGAGTACGTGCCTATGGAAGGAGATGAAGTCACCTACAAGATGTGTTCAATTCCACCAAAGAATGAGAAGCACCAGGCTGTGGAAGTTGTTATCACTCACCTGGCACCAGGCACCAAACATGAGACCTGGTCGGGACATGTCATCAGTTCCTAGGCAGCCTCTTGGTACCCCTGCTTCCTCTCTTCTCCCCAGTTTGGCTCTCTCAAAGGACACTGTTCTGGGAGGGGAGGTGGGGCAAGTTTTGGGGACAGATAGATGAGTTATGAGTAAATTTTGGCCAAAGGGTGGGAAGGGACTGGGAACTCAAAAGTCAAATTGTTAGATGTGACTTATCTCCAGAAGAAAGGAGGATCAGGGGCAAGGAGGGAACAAGGTCTTGATTCCTTTCCACCTGAAATGTATTAATTTTTTAAAAAGAGGAGGCTCAGTAGCTGAGTGGAGGATTAAACTTTGAGCCCAAAGAGATGTAGAAAGGGTAATTTGGGATGTGTTATTTTCCTACCATTCTGGCTGGGCAACTATTAGCCCCAGTCTCCACATAAGACTGTCTACCTGTACCTGTGTTTGCTGGTACTTTATACCATCAAAGTTAGACTTCTGGGAGGCCCAGTAAGAACCATGTTAGGAAGTTTGGATTTTATTCCCTGATGTGTCCCAATCCTATAATGACTCAGCTTGTCACCTCTTAGTGTCCTTTGTTATTCTTAGATGTTAGCTTCTGCCTTAGCTTTCAGCCAGAATTACTGATTGATTAGAATGGGATTAACCTGAGGATGATGGAGACAAGAGAAGTATCTGAGTTCAGGGAATGAATCTCTGGATTCTTAGGAATTTGTTTCTGTGCCTTTCTAGAGGGTATAATTCTCTGGATGGAGAAACTGGAGGCTCCAACCATTGGCCAGAGAAAAGGAATTGTTTGGAGATTGGGCAGCCCAGCCCTTATGTGAATCCCAGACTATCCCATCTGGATGATTATGTCATTTTAGCTGTGCTGAACTGTGAGACAGAATCCCTCATTCTCCTGTAAAACTTTCAACATGTATGAGTACTTTCCTGCTCTTAGCAAACCCTCTGGGCTTTGTTGAAGTGTTGGTTTGGATCCACATCTCTGGTTTGGCTGTTTTGTACTCTGTTTGAACCATTATACTGTGAAAAGTAGAACAATGGTAGCTCCTGTTTAGAAAACAAAACTATCTCTTAAGGTTTGTTCTGAAACACTAGCTTACTAAGGAGTAGTTGTTTGCTTTCTGACAACCTGGTTAAAATGAACATTTTAAACATATTTTGGATGATGTCTTATTTTAAATGTGATATATTAAAAGTTTAGTAATTTTTTTTTAGTGATTTAGGTTTCTATCTTAAACCAGATGCAACTGCATGTGTGTGCTTATCTTGCTACAAGATTGCAAGTATTGTAAATATATATATAATATTCTTTTTAGGCAAATGAGGTTTTGGGATTTTCTTTGTAATTGGTTTTCTGCATTTTCAATGATTGCTCTTTAAAAGGAAAAATGTATGTTATATTCTGAACTTTGTGATTTAAAAAACATTTTAAATAATGCTTATTTGCTGATGATTTAAACTGAAGTTCAAGAATTAACTGCTTATTAACTTTTGTTGAAAATGATGAAAGTAAAGTTTCTTAACTTTTGTTATTGTTTCTTATTTATTCTGTAAGCTGCACCCTATTTGAAAGGGGTTGAATGCTAGAAACACTGTGATAAAGACTATCAGTCATAGGATTAGAAATTTAGAGTTGGAAAAAAGCTCAGATATCCTCTAGTCTCCTGAAATGGAAGTTGTTTCAGAATCTAGGGGACTGCATGTTGACTTAGAAAACCATAAAATTAATATTATTTATGTTGCATTGTACCTTTTTTTTTTTGCAAGGCAATGGGGTTAAATGGCTTGCCCAAGGTCACACAGCTAGGTAATTGTTAAGTGTCTGAGGCTGGATTTGAACTCAGGCACTCCTGACTCCAGGGCTGGTGCTCTATCCACTGAGCCACCCAGCTGCCCTGTACCTTCGTTTGATTAAGCATTTCCCAGTTAGATTTTAATCTGGCTCAGCCCCACTTGAGTTTTGCAGGCTGATATTTTGACATTTCTGATCTAGACCAACCCCTCCCTCAATGATGGGTAGGAATGGCCAAGAGAGAGTAAGTAACCAGGTCTTGGAGTCTAAATTCAACATTTTTTGCATTGTACCAGACAAAGGGTTTGTCATTAACAGACATTTTTTAGTAAGAGTAGATCATTTTTAAATGTAGTCTCTGCCTTAGAATGATTGACCTGAGGATAAATGGAGACTTGGGTCATACTACATAGAGACAGGTGTCTAGAAGCAAGGTCAGCTACATTTAGAGGATCATCACTAAAATGTTGGCTACCAGGTAAGGAACTTCTGGATCCTAGCAGCAAGTGGAGATTGCCAAGAAAAATTATGGAATGAATTGTTTACATTGGTAGACGAAGTGAGCATCTTTTATGTCAGTGAAGTGGTAATATGTGGTAGGGTGGAAAGCCTGTAGGATTGGAGTCAGAGGCCTCTGTTCAAATTCCAGTGGTCTCTTCCTAATTGAGTTTGGACACCCCCCCATCTACTGTGTGTGTGTGTGTGTGTGTGGTTGAATGTGCAAACTGTCACATCTAACTGTTAATTTGTCCCACTTTCCTGTGCCTCAGTCACCTTATGTGGGAAATGACCACAATAGCTTTCAGAAATATTGGGAAGCCAGAATGTTGGCACTTTGTAAACCAAAGCACTGTGCAAATTATATTTGCTTCATCCCAGGTTCATACATTGTCTTTCTCAAGCTCCTTTTCTTATTCTTTGCTTCATAAGATACATATACTGGCATTCTGGGTCAAAGATGTACATTTTTCCTCTGCCCTGTATTTTTTTAACCTGAAGGGTGACAGGTCCTAGAGCAGACCATTAAATCTCTCACTTTACAGATAAAGACACTGAGGCTCAGATCACTTAAACAACATGCCATGGTCACAGGGGTACTATTTACTTATCTGATAACCAAGTTAAGTTCAGTTAGACTGACCTAGGATTTGAACCATGTTCTTCTAATAACAAATTCAGTGCTTGTTCAGTTTGCAAAAGATATATTTCAAACAGAAATATGCCTAGAAAGAAAAGTTACTTTGTCCAAGTTCTAGAAAATTCTAAGAGGTCCTTGCTTTTTCCAGATTTTGTTTGCCATTCAGGTATGTGCTTCTAAAATGTTTTCATTGATGTAATTGAGCCTACACACTGCTGTGTACCAATTTGCTGAGTTACCACAAATGTAGTAACTAAGGCTCTGAGAGATTAGTGTGACTTGACTGAAGTTAAGAGAGATATTAAGGGCCTGGGATTTGAACACAAGGCCCTGTTTCTCCAAAGAGAGTGGTTATTCCTACATTATATCCTTTCCTTTTTTTCTTTTGGCTTTTTTTTTTTTTTGTAAGGCAAATGGGGTTAAGTGGCTTGCCCAAGGCCACACAACTAGGTAATTATTAAGTGTCTGAGGCCAGATTTGAACTCAGGTACTCCTGACTCCAGGGCCGGTGCTCTATCCACTGCAGCACCTAGCCGTCCCTTATCCTTTCCTTCCTATAGAGAATAAGGTAGCTTTAATTTTCACAGATTCTGTAAGGTTTATAGACAGATGTTGTCCTTTACATGGTTTGCTTCACCTGGTATAATTTTTCCTAGGGAACAGTTGTTGTCATCTACTAACATTTTTCCATGTGCTAGCTTCCTTTTCAAGTGAAATGTGGCCCATAAAAAGATGTCATTTAAAAAAGGTGTCATGCAAAAAGCAATATCCCAATTAAAGGATGTTAAATGATAGGTTTGTCCTAAAGGGCTGGGCATGTGTTAGGGGAACAATCTGATTCACAGTTATTTTTTGTTTGGATTTGAGAAGCTAGAAAAAATTCTTTTTTGGGGTTTTATTTTTGTATTAAAATGTTTATCTAGGAGGCAAGTAGTTAAAAGTGGAAAGGTGGATAATTTGGGATAAAGTTTGCATTTTGCTTTGAAAAAAAACCACCCCTTACAGCATTTAGGAATGGTTTACCAGGCTGCAAAGAGTGCTATACTGAGAAGACCTAATTATTAATCTTGGCAAGGTCTTTTCCAGTTATTAAATATTTCTGTGAATATAGTGTTATCCTGGATTTCAGTTTAAACCTTTTTCACAAGAACTGTTGCCCAGTAAATTTTGATTTGTAGAAAAACCAAAATATAAGGGAAATTTTCCTTTGTTTTGGTGTTAAACTGAGAATGAAAGACTGATAGAAGTCAAAGACCATAGTAGAAATTAATGCAGGTCTTAAAAAGCCATTGGTCAGTCATTGTTGGCAAGTACTTAGAGGTAAAATTTGATTATTATTTAAAAAGTAATAAAAATGGAGGGAAGTAGTGAAAAGAACTGCTTCTAAAACCTCTCTAAGAACTACATTCTTCTTTCAGTTCCATCAAACACCAAAGGGGATGAGAGATGCACTTAGCCTGTCTCATCTGTAGAACACAAGCAATCAAATGACTCACTTGGTAATTGCGTGGCATACCTGCAAACCTCAACTCCTGAACTCATGTTAGCTAAGATCAATAATGCCAACACTGTGGTGCTTTTGATAAAAATTGTAAAATTTTATTTTTGATTTTGAAAAGAAATTTTTTTGCACATCATTACTTCATTTGCAATGTTAAAGAAAACAAGCCTTGAATTGGTCATTTTTCTGAATGTCACTAATTAGAAATGAAATCTTTGGGTGGATGGGGGGAGCAGAGCACTTTCATGAATCCCACCCCCAATCTTTTCCTTAAACCAATGCCTAGGAGTGAGGCACCCAAAACAGCAGCCCCAGTCTAACTTGGGAGGAAGGAATTAGTCAGGGCTGTCTTCCCCCTCTCATAAATGTGATTGGTCACATTAGTATCAGTGTTCTCACTGGCACTGGAGAGGAAGTTGGTCAATAAGAAATCTAATGAGCAAAAAGTCCTGGCAGTAAAGACCTAGTGGCAGGTGCTGTGCTACTGCCATCTATGACTATCAGCAGCAAAGAGGGAGTGCTTGAGTTTTTTTTTTAAGATTGAAAAAATTTAAAAAGACATTTTAACTGTCTTATTTGAAAGATCAAAAAAGGGATAAAGGGATTTCTGATTTTGTCCCATTTTTCATTAAATAAGAAGTCCTAAAGCAGTTAATTAAAAGTGAAACTACGGTGTTCTCATTTCTTCTAAAGAAAATATTCAATTCTTTGTCAGGGTTTATTAATAGTAGATAGCATTTTTTACTAATAAATAATGGTAGAGAGAATGAGAAACTTCACACTGCTAATTGGTTAGTTAAGTGGCTTTTTAAAACTTTAAAGTAGCTGGGAGGGAGGTAGTTAACTTACAGTATTTCTTAGCCAGCTTAACCAAGAATGACATGATTCTTAAAGACTGGTTTCTAGAACCGTTTTGTTTCAGGATATTCAAAAGACCAGCTTGGATTTTGTAAACTATAAGGGAAGGCTCCTGGAAGAGGACTACTTTGGCCTCAGCAACCACTTGCTAGTTAGATGGTTTCCATTCTCTTCCATCAAAGGCAGGAGGTGACAGATGGGTAATTGTTATACAGCAGCCAAACTGCTGCCCTATTCAAATAGAAGTTAATTCCAGTGTTTCCAGTAATGCTGGGCTGAAGGACAGGTTTTCTATGGGCTGTCATCTGATCATTTATCTAGCTGTTCATATGAAAACAGCTTCACAGAAAGGAATGGGGATTAAGAGGAGGACACAGTCATTCAACCTGAATAAAGCCCTGATCACAGGTATGTCAGTGGAGTTTTGGCAAAAAAGAGGCCTTCATTAAACCCCAAAATCAGCAAGAGCAGCTTTCATTTAGTTAGTGGTGGGTTTAAGTTTTAAACCACACAATATTTCATGTAAGAAAAATTAGCAGTCAATCATCTGTCCTTTGCTGCTGCTTTGGAGGTCCAATTATGTTCACAACTTTAAATTTGGGGAAGCAGTAAAAAACCCTTCAGTCACAGGATCTCTGTTAGGGTAGAATGTATCTTGTAGCTAAATTGTCACTTTTCCTTTTGCGTTTTAAGAACTTCTCCAGAGAGACAAGTGTACACCAAAATTGAGGATCCTAGTTTTGCCCTGGAAAATGGGAAAATATGTCTTGGATGTTCCTTTGAGTCAACTGTTGCCTTAGGACCCATGTATCAGAACTCTTCTGCTTCCTTGGTTTTTCCAGATACAAAGAAGAAAGATGGGATCTAACTTTAATTTAGGAGCAGAGATATGTTTCTCCTTCTTTTCTGAAGGTACTGACCCATTGTTCATCATAGTAATGCAAGACATGCTTATGAGGCTCCACTAAATGTTTGAATTGGAGGTGGGCAGGGGAGGATTTCTTGAGTTTGAAATGGTGATGTGTACCGGTCTTCTGAGGCTTGTTACCTTCTCTAGTTTTGAGATGACTTTTTTTTTCTTTCAGGCTTAAGAATCAGGGAATAAAAGACTACAAGAAAAGCTCCTCACAGATTTTTTGTGTGTCCTCTGGGCTGGTCACTGAATAGCCTACTGTTCGGGAATCTGTGTAGATTTCATAGTCATTTCCACCCTATAAACACAGGAAAGACATAAATAAGTTTGGTTGTTATCATGACCTCTTTTTAGCACATGACTTTAGAGTCAAAAATTCCCCAAGAAATCAAAGATCTCAGTCTTAACAGAGATGGGAGGAAACACACTAGTAATTCATTAATACTTTTTTTCCCCCAAAAGGCCTTAATTTTTTTTTTTTTTTTAGGTTTTTACAAGGCAAATGGGGTTAAGTGGCTTGCCCAAGGCCACACAGCTAGGTAATTATTAAGTGTCTGAGACTGGATTTGAACCCAGGTACTCCTGACTCCAGGGCCAGTGCTTTATCCACTGTGCCACCTAGCTGGCCCCTAAAAAGGCCTTAATTAACCAAGAAACAAAACATAACTTGTTATGGTTATTACTTGAGCTGAAAAAAAAAAAGACACAAACCTTTTCTATGAACCATAGGTAAACTTGGAACATGCAATTATATTTATAAAGGAAATCATGTTTCTATTGTGCAGACTGATTTAGTTTCATTTCTTTTACTCACAAAACTGTGATAAAGTATTAATCATAGAAGCTTAGAGATGCAAGGGCCCTCAGAAATTATCTATCTTTTCTGTTGTCTTATTTTTATAGAAAAGGTCCAGAAAAGTGATTTCCTCCCAAGACAAAAACATTATTTTCAGTCCATCAATGTATTAAAAAATTAAAATAAAATTAATTTTCTTGGAAAACTGGATGTCACACTCAAAACTGAAAAATGTCAGCTAGGTTTTAACTCAACTAACAGCATTATAGATAATTGCAGTCAGATGCAATAAAAACAAAAAAGGGAAAATATATAGGCACATCTGGCATTTTTAAAGGACTAATACTTAAAATTAAAATTTTATTCTCATTTATAATAAGTCTACTTTCACGCTATATCCCTGTTTCACAAATTATAACTTAAAAATTGAAATTTTTAAAGATTCACCTATTTTGAGTAGATTCCTGAGATTACTCATCCTAAACCTTAATCACATCTCTAGAACACAAGGTGAATAAATTCTTCTGTGAAGCCTCACTGAAGATTTTCCATATCTAATTCAATTTTTAAAAGTAACCCCTATCAATTAGTCTGACCTGTGTACTGAAAAAAGGTTTAAGAACTGAGTTTTTTGAAGATGATATTTTTTTAAGCCCTGTGAATTATCTCCTGATATCAAATCTCACTTCTGGACAGAGGTCTTTTCAACAACCCCCCCCCCCCCCCATTAAGTATATATAGGAATTGAGTGGTAGATAAGAAGAATCTAAAAGAACAATAATCTTGCTGTGCTGTCCATGGAAATTAACATCTGTCAAAGACAAACTGTTTTTGTAAACAAGTCTAATACTTCTAGAGGAGTTTGTTAAATGGATTAAAATCCATCCTT